>NC_085859.1:56692853-56982853 GCF_034702125.1 Engraulis encrasicolus | reverse complement strand
ATGCGTCTGATGAGCAGCAGTGTTGACAATGAGAGCTTCAGCTTAGGTGTCGGCCAGGTAGGCTATGCCAGAGGGAGCCAAACTTTACCATGACAAGTCCACCCATATACTGTGTGTGTGTGTGTGTGTGTGTGTGTGTGTGTGTGTGTGTGTGTGTGTGTGTGTGTGTGTGTGTGTGTGTGTGTGTGTGTGTGTGTGTGTGTGTGTGTGTGTGTGTGTGTGTTGGCTACACATGTTCATATGGTTTATGGCAAGGTGATAACTGCCCACCAATGACCGCTCTGACACAAATGTTGAAGCTGCGGTGAACTTGCAATATTTCTGTTCAACCGAAGAGCCATGAACAGATCAGTGAGAGGGAGGAGGCGGAGAGCAAGCGAGAGAGAGACGAGAGGATGAAGCGAAGCCACAGAACTACACAGAAAACAGAACGATCCACTGACCTAGGTCACCTATGGCTAGGTCAGTGGGTTGTTCTATTTTCTCTGTACCTGTGGCTGCGTTCCATCCTCTCGTCTCTCTCCTCTCTCTCTCTCTCTCTCTCTCTCTCTCTCTCTCTCTCTCTCTCTCTCTCTCTCTCTCTCTCTCTCTCTCTCTCTCTCTCTCCTCTCTCTCTCTCTCTCTCTCTCGCTCGCCCCCTCCTCCCTCTTCCTTGCACTGGTGTTCATGGCTCTTTGGCTGAACAGAAATATTGCAAGTTCACTGTCTGCGCACAGGTCACAAATTGCACACACACAATCAGGAATGGAATTTCTGATTCTATGTTTCCTGGATTCTTTTTTGAAAATAGGGACAACAGGGCAGTTCCCCAGTGTTCGCATTGTGTTGCTCCTTAATATGGAAGTTCCCTAAGAGCTTGCGTTGTGTTGCTATCAAATAGCCCACTCACATAATGTGTCACTTCCATGCATGTGCATGTGTGTTTGTTTGTAAACCTAAACGAATATGTGTGTGTGTGAGTGCACACATGTATCCATGGTGTCCATTCTTTTGCACAGGTGTCCATCCGCTACCCTCAGCTGTCCTTTAACCCCTACATGCTGTTTGCGCTGGGCTCCCCCATCGGGATGTTCCTCACTGTGCGAGGCCTCAGGCATATCGACCCAGACTACTCCTTACCCACCTGCAAGGGCTTCTACAACATCTACCATCCTGTGCGTACCGTGTGCAACAGAAAGAAAAAACATACTCATACTCTTGAGCTTGCACGTGCACATACACAAGCAAACACATAGAACACACACACTTATACGTGAACAGATAGCCTACACGTGCATGTATACATAGTGTACCTGTCTGTCTGTCTGTCTGACTGTCTGACTGTCTGACTGTCTGTCTGTCTGTTTGTCTGACTGTCTGTCTGTTTGTCTGACTGTCTGTCTGTCTGTCTGTGTCTCACTCACACACACACACACACACACACACACACACACACACACACACACACACACACACACACACACACACACACACACACACACACACACACACACACACACACACACACACACACACACACACACACACACACACTCATGTTTTGATTCTTTACATCAAGCTCTGCCCTCACACAGACACAATGAATTTTTTGCATGCCTGTACACATTTTTATGAAATACTACATAAGTAAGAAATGGCCAAAGATTGTAGTTTATGGGCCATATAATAAAGCAGACATTCCATGCACAATGTTTATATCTTTCAGTATATGAAATACGTATGTACCTTACTTGTACTGTATTCTGTACTGTATGAGTAACATGAGGAATGGGACTCTTTCATAGACAACATGTATGTGCCATGTAAGAATTGTATAGTCCATATACAGTCCAGTACACTATATGAAGTTTTAAATGCATGTTGTGTCCATATGGGGTGTCTCTCCTGGAACAGCTGGACCCGGTGGCTTACCGCATCGAGCCTTTGATCCAAGCCAACACATGTCTTCCACCTGTCCTCGTCCCACACATCACCACTAAAAGGGCACAGCAAAGTGAGTTTCTCTCTCTCTCTCTCTCTCTCTCTCTCTCTCTCTCTCTCTCTCTCTCTCTCTCTCTCTCTCTCTCTCTCTCTCTCTCTCTCTCTCTCTCTCTCTCAACAGAAAAAGTTTAATGGCACAGACACAGAATCTTTTTCTGACAGAGGAGATGCAGATGTGCGTAGATACGTACAGTACTTGCCAATGTATGGATTAATATTTCCACAATGCATTGTATTGTTATTGTAGTTATTGTGTTGTTGTATTGTATTGTGTTTTTATTGTAGTGTCAATGAATAGAAATGTAGTCAGGATGTTTCCCTGCATTTTCTCATGGACTGAGATTGTTCCTAAGTCCCCTCTCAGGACAATCGGCAAATTTCATAAACAAAGGCTTGACATAATGCAGCACTCGCACACAGAAACAGGAAGGAAGACACACACACGCAAACACACACACGCACGCACACGCACACGCACGCACGCGCACACACACAGACACACACGTCTCATAGTGCCTGGGGAGAAAACAGGAGCAGCACACACAGATGCAGTCACGCACACACACACACACACACACACACACACACACACACACACACACACACACACACACACACACACACACACACACACACACACACACACACACACACACACATACACAAGCATGCACAATGCAGCAGCTTCTTGACTAGTAACACTCACCCCACGGGTTACAAATTGAACATTTACAAGACGTGGTGACATCTTATTCACCAGCACATCAGAAGTGCTCAGGTCCAATCGCCTGGGTGAGGTGTGTGGATGATATTGAATTACCCAAAACACCCGATGACCCCAGGATACATGACCGATGATGTGTCCAATGTCATGCACATCCGTGGGATGTATCATTCAACTAGGCCTTGCTTGAAAATTTAGGAGGCCTGTAGTTTTTTGTTGCCATACAACCGTACCAATTTCTAACACACTAACTAACTTGCTGTGTTTGACACAGTGGGAGGATTGAGCTCAGACCTGAAGCACAAGATGACTTCTGCCCTCCTGTACGCCTGGCAGTTCTTCAATCACACGCCCTCCAGCAGTGGGCAGAGCCAACGGGATGCATCACCTCCCAAACACAAAACTGGTATATTTGTGGCAGTAATTAGTGTACCCTGTAGGGGTGTAAATAATAATCGATTTGAATCGATGCATCGATCCTACAGGCCATGATTCAATGACTCGATTCATCCACAAGAGAATCGATGAATCGTTATTAATAAATTAATCGATTGTTGTAAGTATTGCCCTGATTTTAAGAGGCATTTTATTTTACTCATACAGTAGTAATACTGTAATACGGACCATAATAAAGATGCCCCTCAAATGAAATGCATGCAGATATTTCAACTTTTGTTGATCTATTTAAAATTTTAATACATAAACCAAGCCTGTAAGGTAAAAAAAAAAGAAAAAAATATCATGGAGCATTTTTAATTATCGAAAATAATCAAATAGTTGGCCTAAGAAATTGATATCGAATAGAATCGCCATGAAGGTTGGGATTTACACCCCTAGTAGCCTATTTGTGCAGATGGGCCCGTCGGCGCTGAAAAGACTCAGCTACTACATCATAACAACATTGATATGACGTTATTGAGAGCCTTAACTAACAGATCAAGACTTGGACATTAATATTTTGGCAACAATTAGGTTATAACAGAGGCTTACTGCAAAGAGGAAATGCATTGTGAGGGCAATTTTTGGGTGATTGGAGGTGGAACATTTACCTGACTCTTGCCATCTGACATGCTCTGGCATGGTGAGGCATGGGAACGCCCCCACGTGACATCAGGGTATCAGGTTCATCAAGTGTTTTGGGAGACGAGGTCCATCCATCTACTATGCATTTCAGCTACAAATTGTTTCTCAAAATTCACCTGATTGACATGATTTTGATGACAACTCATCGTATATACTTCAAAACATTAAAAAAAATGCCCAAGGCATTTTGCAGGCTTAAATGATCATTTAGTTCATCAGGATTGGCAGCAGCAGAAAGAGAAATATTACGTAATAGCAGCAGTAGTAGTGGTTGTAGTAGGCAATTAGTAGCAGCCATAGCAGTGTTGACAGTGGTAGGACTATTATTATTATGTGTATATTCTACAAGCACAGTGAATTATACATTGTGAAATGCTAGAGGGATTCAACACATGGAAGTGTAAATGTTTTAGATCATTTATTTATTTTAAATAAAGTGTATTATATACTGTATATATGTGATGTTAAAATACAATATAAATATTTCACATGGTATTTCACACAGACACAGACACAGACACAGACACACACATTTATTCATCCTTTGAGGACGATGACGAAGTTTTTTCTTCTCCCTTCTATTCTATTTACTGTCAATGCTTCTATTCCGCTCCATTGCAGCCTCCTGCTCATCCCTCCTCCAGTCTGGCAAGACCAATCGCAGCTCTCCTGGGATGCTGAATAGGGGCCGGCGCATTGACTATGTCCTGCAGCAGACAGCCATGGAGAGCATCAATGAATACCTGTTTGCCATACAGAGCCACTTATGTTATTGGTATGAGAACTTGGTGTGTGTGTGTGTGTGTGTGTGTGTGTGTGTGTGTGTGTGTGTGTGTGTGTGTGTGTGTGTGTGTGTGTGTGTGTGTGTGTGTGTGTGTGTGTGTGTGTGTTCTTTCTAATATGTGGACTCCTGTCCTCCCTTGCTCACCTGCCTCCTTGTGGCCTTATCATGATGTCACTGTGTCAAACACCAGGCCACAAGGACAGGGCTAGGACTGGAATACACATATTGGGGGGAAAATGTGTGTGTGTGTGTGTGTGTGTGTGTGTGTGTGTGTGTGTGTGTGTGTGTGTGTGTGTGTGTGTGTGTGTGTGTGTGTGTGTGCGTGTGCGTGTGCGTGTGTGTGTGTGTGTGTGTGTGTGTGTGCATGCTCGAGTGTTACACGGGTTTATGAATTATACAGTATATTTTTTTTTTACTGTAAGTGTATTGTGTATGTTTGTAGGAGAGAGGGAGGGAGAGAGAGAATTTTGGTTTCATTTTGATTACATTTATATTTCATTTTAAGCTAACCAAGGTTCCTCTTTCATTAGGGAATCAGAGGACACAGCTTTGTTACTCCTGCAAGAAATATACAATGAATCTGGCATTGTGTTCGAAAATCTGCCATAATCAATTTCACAGAAATGAAAGGAAGACAAAAAAATAAAAAGAACTCTATGTCTGATTATTTTGTTCTTGTTGGTTAATCTATATCCCTAAGAGTTAGGTTGAAGTTTATTAAGGCATAAGTATGTAGAACTCAACATAGTTTGAAATCGGCAGCATTGTCACAAACTGGGAGTGCACCACCAAATGTCATATTTCCTAAAAGCACCGGATGTGACGCCCCAGTGCAGATTGAACTTATAACCACTTTCACACACACACTGATGAAGAGTCTGAACTCCCTCTAGTGGACCACTCCAGAACAGGAGTGTATGTGGATCACAGGGCAGGAACTCTAGCCTTCTACAGCATCTTGGACGCAATTACCCACCTACAGTGAGTACTGACACCACACCACATTCACACACACTCTCTACCCTGGGTTTGGGTTATATCTTCCATAATAGTCATCTTCCACATCGTCATCATGATCATCATCTGTGAAACTGCTGTAAGGCCCCTACAGGTACAGTAAATGTTGCTCGTGTGGGTCACTCAGTGTGTGTGTGTGTGTGTGTGTGTGTATTCATGCTGAGTCCTGAAGCACTGGCCTTGAAGAGCTGTACAGTAGAATTCTAGTGCAGGTGCTCGTTAAGAATAGAATGTTTAGAGTGACAGTTGAAATGGAACACCTGTTCTAATTCTCTGTATGGCAGTTAATATTGTGGTTTTAGGTGCTGTTTCTACGTAGCAGGATATTTTTTTAGCAGGGTATTTTTTTCCTCCTGCTATGTGTAAACGCAACATGTGGATAAAAAAAATCCTCCATTGTAACAAATGCGTTTCAGACCCCTAAACAGGTTTTTCTCCTGCTATTTTTTTCTCCTGCACCTGGATTTTTAAATATCTGCTACGTGGAAACGGAAGGCCAAAACCATTGCAAAACCAATACAAGCAGGAGAAAAAAATATCCACATATAAAAATATCCAGCTACGGAAACGGAAACGGCACCTTAGAGCAGAGGGCAGAATGATTACAGTTTATTTGTGGGGTGCTCTAGAATCTTCAGTGTCTCCCTGTGCACTGACTTTCTGTAGAGGGACTGCATACATCATGATCTTGGTGACCAACAATCTTCAGTCCAGTTAACCAGAAGCCCAACTTGGTTTTTAACGGATTTTCGCACCATGTTTGCACACCATACTTCATCACACCAAGATCATTTGGAAAAATAAAAACAGAAGCCCATTAACACCATATACAACCTAGATCACTTTCAAGTACATCCACTGTTGGAGCTTGGTACAGACGCTCTCATGGGACAGTTCACTCACATTGCAAGTCCATAGACACCAAGGTATTTGTATTAAGACCTGACATTTGGGAGTTTTATGGGAATAGTCTTGTCTGGGATGAGGCTGATGTGCGTTTGCCTGCCTGACACCTCTATATCCAATTCTTCCATTCATTTTGGCCTTTGGGAGAGCAACTTCCAGGACTGTTATGTCTGCCTTGTTAACAGTTCTTCTTACTCATTTACAGAATTTGATTTTATGAAGCTTTTAAAAAAAGAAACTCAAGTCTCAGCTACGGTCTCACCCTTTCCTGTCAGTTGTTTTTAATGTTGTTAAAATGCAGTGAGTGTTGTGTGCGCAATTGGGCCATGCAAGGCAGCAGTTGGTAGAACCGAGAACTTGAAGACATTGAAGAGCCTTCCCATTAAATGTCAGAACTTGAGCAGGTCCCTCTGAACAGAAATGTCTATATGTCCTTATATTGCAGCAATGTTTGCCTCAAGTATGAAATGACCAGACAGACAATGTTGTAGAAGTACAATACACATTTCTACACGTTCTTGTGGTGCATTTAATATTTGGCTCAAGGATGAAATGACCAGAGAACAGACAACGGTGTAGAAGTACAACACTTCCTTTATTTTTTATGTATCAAAGACGGTCTTTAAAATTCATGTTGAGATCTAGTCCACCGAGGCTGCAACTTCCTGTAAAAACCCAATGAAATGGTCAGGGCACTTCAATATAACCGTATTTAGAAATGCAAAAGCAAAAAAGTACACCTCAGAATATGAACGAGTATAAAAGAATAAGGCAAGAATTAGAATACCTCACTGACATTAGGCTCTTTGGTGGAGGAGGGACATTCCAGGGGAGATGTGTCTAGTTTCTCCAGCACATCCATGTTGGTTTCTCCTAGCTCAGGGCTGGCTCTGGGGAGAACATTAGGGGAGATAGGAGAAAAATTAGACTTGTGGTTTTGCTCAGCGTAAACAGTCAAAGCGGTACGATTTAAAATGTCAACCAAGTAATACTTTTAAAAACAGTAGTAAAAATCTGAGCAATTGTACTTTTTTGCCTTTGTTATGCTTTAAAAATGAGTGATTAATGATCAAAGAGCAAAGGCTACCCTTGACTTGAGGTCCTCCTCTTCACCATGGCGAGCACCACAATAATGACCAGAAGCCCCGCCCCTCCTCCAGCAGCTCCATAGGTGATTGGCCCGCTCAGGCCAGACAGCTCGTCTTCACAGCGATCGCCGCCATAGCCCACAGCGCATTCGCAAAACGTGGCGCCGTTGCGGGAGATGCACGTGCCACGGCCCTGGCACAGGCTGTCGTCACATTCAGATGCCCCCAGGTTCCTCACTGCGACGTCACTGGATATGGAGGGTGGGGAGACTGCGCCACCTGGGGGAGCCAATGAGGCAGCAGGGGAACCAGATTTGGATCCCACTGTCTGGTGGTTGCCTGAATTAATAAAAAGGGGAGGAATGAATTAATAACAGGAAGTTTAGGAATAAATGTGTGGACCTCCAAATTTGCTTACTGGCTTCCCTGTTGACTCCTGGAGTTTATGAAGTTGATGGACAATTTTGAAAACGAATACGATCTAAAAAGACTACATCTAGGTAATGAAGAATGCCACTAATTCTTTTCAACTTAATTCAAGTTAACTTTGTCAAAAGTCTATGCAACAGGGTTAGCGCGCAAAAAAACAAAAACCCTCCAATATATGGGCTCACAGTTTTCATCCGAGTGGTCCGGACAGTCTGGATGGCCATCACAGAACTTGTCGGTGGGAAGGCACGTCTGTCCATCCAGACAGGACTTGAAGCCAGCAGGGCAGTGCTTGTCAGGTGAGCAGGTCTTCCCATCAGGAGACTGGTGGTCATGGGCACACCTGCAAGTCCGGCCCCCAGGGAAGGGAAGGCACAGGTGTGTGCAGCCACCATTGCCGTTTGAGCACTGGTTGGTTCCTTTGGAATTCAGATAAAACGTTACAAAATGTTGACTGCATCCAGAATTGACATGCATGTCCCTTGAGTGCATCCCAATATGTGACATTGCATCCTCCACTTGCTTCTCATCATAATGACATCACTGACAACAGCATTATATTTCAATATCTTGCAAAAGCTCAATTGTAAAGTCTTTTTCTCATTTGCAATAGGGATGGTGAATGAAAAACAGTCCCTCAAATGTTGTTGTGGCGAGGCTGACAGCTGGGAAACTTTATCGTTTTCTCCACGGAGGAGGGGCCAGGAGGCGGGACGAGGAGACAAGCACAAGTGGAGGAGGCAAGGACACATATTGGGATGCACCCCTTGAGTAGACAAAATGGCATCTGCAGAGTGGCAAATTGTCCGTCTTTAAAGGGATTTCATCCCCTTAAAATGTAGAGCATGTATTTCAGTCATTTGTTAACAGAGTTCATGCTACTCATTCACAACCACTCTTATATTAATATTTACTATTGAAATTTTTAAGTGCCAATTCTGGCTGGGAAAATTACACTTCCTACATGAAGGTGTCTCTTGTCCATAACGGGAAATTTTAAATGGTGGACATGGAGATCTTTACCGGTCTGACCCAGTACAGAAAGTTTTACCTAGTTCACCTTCAAATTGCATGCTCTCCATTTACAAATTTGATCAATTTATGAATCGTACTACATTTAAATACTTAAATTTAAATCCTTTAAAACTGCTTTTAACAATTTTTAGCGTAGTGAACCTTGTACATTAGGCATCAAACTGTATGCCAAGGGAGATGCATAGTCCACACTCACCCAGTTGGCTGGATTTGCTGAACGCCTTCAGAGCACCAACATCCGTGTCCACTTCAAACCACAGCTTGTCCTTTTGACCATCATCTCTGAACCAAAACTTGGTTCTGTCTAAGGAGGCAAAACATGGCACACTCAAGTCTACAGGCAAAGTTTACTTATTGCAAGACGAGTAGGCCAACGTGTAGTCACATAAAGGCAAATGTAGAACAGCACAACTGCACTTCCGTGTCTACATAGCACCACCTAATGGTGATGTAGGCTTACAACCATGTACACTTGAGGCCATCATTCATTCCTTACCAGTCTTGGTCACCCACAGCAGCACTCCATTTATGACAGCAAAAGCCCTCAGCCCAGTATCTTTTTTAACCTCCTTGTATCCTGATCCATCCACGCCTATTGACACGATGGTGCCAGCATCTGCAAGAGATTGGAGTACAGCATTCACATTACTCTAAAACGTAAATGAGAAGCTCTCATTTACATTTTAAAGATGGAAGAGGGAAAACTACCGAGTTCGGTTTGAATAAAAAAGGCCTCCTCAGAACCAAACACAAGTTTACAAAGTTTGGATGAGCAGAACATCTACTGTACTCGTTACAATGGCACTTCTGGGAAAGCTGAGCAGACAGTCTAGTAGTGATTCTCAAAGTGTGGTCCGGGGACTACTGGTGGTTGAGCTAACAGCAGGCTACATTTGTAACAAAGCTGAAGTCATATTTTAAATTCAAGACAGGCTTATAATGTGAATAAAAAGTGTCCTGCATTGAAATTGGCAGGGTCAAATTAGCACCCCTTAACTGTCAATTCAGTTAACAGGTGGTCCCTGAAGATTTTTGGCTGCACAAAATGGTCCCCAGTCTAAAAAAGTTTGTAGACTACTTCACCTCTGTGTCAGGAGAAGCATTCATACAAGTAGACCAGTATTTCTCAGTGTTACCTCAGGGGAAATATTTACTCCAACCAAAGCAAAGAATCCAAAACAAACCTGTGTCAGCCCAGTACAGAGTGCCGCCATCCTCAGACAGAGCCAGCGAGCCCAACTGTGCTGAACTCCTCTTCACCACTGTACGGTTCCTGCCGTCCATGAACGCGCACTCCACCTGACATGACATCAAAAAAGGCAGACGTACCAACATAACCCAAGTGACAAGCTCTTTCCCAAAATGCTATACAGGCCATTTAACTACAAAGACAGCATCAGGAAAATTGGAACTGGGTTAAAGGTTCTGATACTTCAATATCAAATTCAAACTCAAACATTTAAACAGTAAGATGATATGATGATATAAATGATATACTGCACATCGTTTTGCAAGAGCTCTTAAAGTTTACCTGGGACTCCTGCCCTCCATCTCCTGCGTGGTCCATGAAGCACATGCGTCCACTGGGCGGGTGCAGAGCGATGGCATCCACGCCACCCTGAGCCAGCCCATCGCGGATCAGTACGGCGGTGTGCATGCCCTGGGCCGAGGTCACCTGAACGCGAGGCTGCTTAACGCTGCTCCAGAAGAGGTTGCGGGTGATCCAGTCCACGGCCAGGGCGGTCAGGTAGTCCCTGCCCAAGCGCAGCAGCTGGCCCCTGGACACCAGCGACGACTCCTTCACCTTCAACACACATCGGATATTTTAGAGCAGTGGTTCAACCTTTGTGAACACACCCCCCCTTGACCTTATCACAAGCCTGCCAGCGGCTCCCTTAGTACCCTGGGGGCTGTAGAGCTAGTCTGGCAATGCCATCCTATGTAGAACTTCCACCCAAAGATTTTGGCTCCGCACATAGTCTGGCGAAACCCTCCTAGCTTGGTTTACTCACCGTTAAGCCAATCAGCAAACAGTGGAGTGGTGACGCAGAACTCGCAGAACAAGCGAAGTCCGTTACTGATTGGTTAAGGTAACAGTATTCACACATTTGTCTTGTTATTTGTATGCTTTTGCAACACCATATTGTGACAGTCATGCTAGTAAAGCACAATTTGCCATTTAAATTCATTGGAGTTTCGAATTCAGAGTAAGCTCAGACCATCTCCGACGCTCCACACGGATTCCTCTTAGCTTTCGCCAGACTGTTTGAATGAGTCAACAGTTGTTTTTTGCCCAGACTACTATATAGCCCCCCTTGAGAAATTACTTTACTGTAACGTTCAGTTTTTTGCCTTGTGTTAAAGGTGCACTGTGTAGGATTGTGGCCAGAGTAGGTATTGCAACTATACTGCTCATTGAAACTGTGCCTTATTGCCAAATTTGATCTTTTCATGAATATTTAATAAGTAACTCTTCACCCAGTGTAAATACCTGCCATCATGATACAGGCTTCCTTTGTCAAAGCATCAGTATATACATTACTGCCACCTAGGACAGTTTGCACATTGCTGTGCATTCAAGCAGCGTCACACCCCAAAGCATTATGCCACCGTGGTTAAACGTTTGTTCGTTCCAATAGAAAGTGGTGGTCAACACACAGCATCTACCATTTCCACATCTACGCACCTTGAAGAGCTCCGCAGAGGCCTTGGTGGCATCAGCCAGGTACAGCGTCAGGTCCTTGACAGTAAAGTCGAACACGGTGGGCTCGTTCATGCTGGGGAGCTCCAGCCGGCGGTGCTCGGGCCAGCTTTTCAGGTTGTTGCCATGGTTACGGCCCTGCAGGTACATCTGATGGGCCGTCCCAGAATGTAAAGTGAAGTTATTTTATTGATCCAATGGAAAATAAGGATGTACAAGCAGAAAACGCAAACACAAAGAGTAACAGTCCGTTTCGGTTTTACAGAAGTTTAGTGGAATATGTCCAACAGTCGTAGACGCGTGGAAATTCCAAACTTCAGTAAACATCAGCGTTCCCCATGGAGAAATCTTCAGAGGCTAATGTGTAAACTAGGGGTGTAAAACACAGCCTACATGATTATATCGATTCCTTACGGCAGTGATTAAATTATTTTCAATACTTAAGAATGCAACAGGATACGATACGATCATAGAGTCGATGCATCGATACACATTGGTTATCATTTACTCCCCTACTGTAAACATGGCAAATACAAGTACAAGTCAGGGAAACAAATCCATCTCCTGTGCAGGATCACCTGAGTGAGGGCATTTGTAGTTTGCACAAAGACAAAGGAGGTGTCCTTTGGTCTGGAGCAAGTCAGCCCGTCCTCAGCAAGCAGAAGATGGGCTGGACACTTGCACACCGCTTTTGGACCCGGCGCCACCACACACAGATGAGAGCACTGATGCTTTGCACACACGTTGGCGCCTCTTGCCTGTAAATGATGATGCAGGACCTGGAAATGAGAGGGACAGTAGATTCCAGAATGCAACTTTAGTGCGAGGGGGAAAAAAGGAAGTCCCACTGACAACGCTCAGAGCACACCATTTTTTTTAAATTCTGGTACAACATAACATCAGCATAAGATTGAAGATTCGAGAGTTTGTCATTGTTGTACTCCAGATTTCCAAGTAATTTCTTTGTTCTGACAGTCAGACCTAGTAGCAGCAAAGGCAAAGTTCATAAACAGTAAAAGTGACACCAGTGCTGTACTCACTTTCAAGCCCAAGGGCTGTCCAGGTCGTTTAAGTACCACCTCACGTCTCTTCCCCGTGGCTTTGAGAGCCTTCTGGATGGTGCCCCTCTTTGTATCGGACCAGAACACCATGTCGTTGAACACCGACACAGAAAATGGGCTCTGAGTCTCCATCAATTGCAGAAGCTACAGTAGTTGAAACAAGAAATTATGGATACAACATTAAACACGTAATATGCAAATATTAATAATATTTAATATTAACAACATTTAACCATTTAACTAATGCTCTGGGGAGGGCAAGTTGCCCATGTACTCTTGTGGTCCTACTTTAAAAACGTTCCATCAATATTCATCATACACAAAATGCCCATCAAAACAGTGTACAAAGTTGAGTTTATTGGGGCAAACAAAGGCCAAACTACAGAGAATGGATGAGCTACAGTACCTGGATGTCCCCGCCCTCCAGAGTTGAAGAGCCGATGCACTTGAGTTTCTCGTCCGTCCAGAAGAGCCTCAGTCCCAGCGGGTCTACAGCCAGGCTAGCAGGCCACCTCAGCTCCTTCTTGATCAGAACCCGTCGCTCTGACCCGTCCATTCCAGCACACTCAATCTGGGGCTCCGCGCCCACCTCAGACCAGAACATCAGCCTGGTTTGTCAAAAAAGATTTTACACAACATAACATTCATCTTAGAACATGCCACATACACTGCCAAGTCCTGACAGAAATGATATTTAAGGACTCCGAGTAATTCTATGCATCATTCAGATAATTTTGCCTGCCAGTTTTACGTTGGATCATTCTTCCAACAATAGCCTCATTCGGGGCTGTTACCTATTCTCACAAAATGTCCAGGTCCTGGTACCATAGTAGGTACAATTTTATTCCATTTGTTTCATTTAGGCCCATTTAGTCCGTTTCTTATCTTGTAATGTGCTTTAAAATCATGTGTATAGGGACCCGTGTCTGCAATGAAACTTGTATAATCCTCACCCACCCTTTCTCTGGCAGCAGTGCCAAGGAGTGGGGCTGGTCCATATCCTCATCCAGTATGGTCACCAAGTCATTGGCTTTCATCAGCGATTGCTCCAACCCAATGGCGTTGATCTGACTGCCAAAACCATCAATCCAGTACAGATTTTTTCCAACCCAGTCCACGGCTATGCTGTTCACATTGATTCCTACAAGACACAATATTAGAAATGCTAATTTAGATACATGCACAGCTCAAGACTACTAAGGGCAAACAGCATGCCATTGATTCCGACAAGATGCAGGTGTTTGGAGGTTGTGGTGCGCACATCTACAATAATCCAGGTGCCAGACAATGGTAGTAGTATACCTGAGGAAAATCCCACTTGTAAACTGAAATGTTGCAGTTTGATGAAATGACACAATTTTTTTTGCTTATACTCAGTGTGCAGACCACGCTTACAAGACACAGGCCATGTTCACTGCGGAGGGGGCAATCGCTATTCCGACATAGCGCTATTCCGACATGCCGCCATGCCGCCATTCCGACACTTTTTAGGGGTTAGGGATGTCGGAATAGTGGCATGTAGGAATAGCGGCGGACAGGGGAAAACGTGTCAGTATTCGTCAGAATAGCGACATGTCGGAATAGCGCCACGTAACCGTTCACTGCAGCCAGTTTCTGTTTAAGGAAACCCATTTATGGATCTTAAACACCTTGCGGTGTTCACAATTGGTGAAGTTATGGAAGTAGAGGAGGGAATTCTCTGTCAAGAAGTGGTGGTGATTGGATAATTGGTTGAGCACATCTACCAAATGGTTGAAAGCATACTTGAACGGTTTGCTACCTTGTGGTCAAACAAGTCATTCAACCAGGAAACTGCAGCGAAACATGCCCACAATATAAGAAACCCTCCTGTACATGCACAAAGACCTGCCAAGGGCTAACAGAGTAGCAGTTTAACAAACACCACACAGGGGTGGACAGGCTGGGTTCAGGTGCTGACTATACGTATAAAGACATGCAGATAAAAGTACAGCCCCCATTGTGACATTTTACCCCAAAGATATTTTTTTAAACCATTGACGCTTGCATTCTGAAGCTTTTCACATGTAAAACGAAAGGCCAAAACCGATGACTTTTGAGATGCATGCCTATACATGGGTTCTCAATTTTTGTTTCCCCCTGGCTGTCCGACCCTAGCTGCACACAACTCAACCTCTGATTGTTGGAAACCGCTGTCGGTCAAAAAAATTAGCTCATGTGGTTGGCTGCCAGTGTCTTGCCCCTCCTCACAACACTGTGTTTATAAACACTGAACCCATGTATAGACACTTTTTGTACTCTGAAAAGTATCACTACACCCTTCATTCAAGTTGATGAGCTAATTAGTGAAATCGCCAGGGAGTTCAGGCAGAAAAGGATACACCACATTGCACGAGGTTGAATTCCTCAATCCAGTTTGTCCACATTCACTTGACAAACCTTTGATGATTGTGCCAGTGTTCTTCTTGTCAAATGAGGACCACTTGATGGAATCTGCATTTAGGGTGATCCAGTACACCCTCTGCTCATGCCAGTCATAGTCCACAGACAGAATAGGCTTTTTCTCAGAGGAGACCAACAAGTCTAGGCTGGAGCTTCGAAGCCCTATCAGGAATAACTCCGACTGCACAGCAGCCAACAAATAAGGCTCTCCTGAATGAGGGAAAAGAAAATGTACATTTTAAAACAAGGTCACATAGGACATATCATAGAAAATGTTCCGAGTAGGGCTGTGTAGTGAAACATGCAACAGTGGTCATTATAAAACAAAAAAATATCCAAAATGGTTTGATGACTTAAGTCAATTTACTAGTAATGTATACCGCCTAGTACCAACTTAAGGTGTATATATAATCTTTTGGCTGCGATCTTTGAGATGAAAATTATTTGAGGTGGTGTGAAATGCTGTACACATGTACCCATAATCTTGCAGCTGTGGCCATCTGGGTCGAGCACATATCCTTGAGAGCAGTTGCAGACAAAAGAGCCTGGGATGTTCTCGCAAAGCTGACTGCACGCGTTAAGGCCATTGTCGCCACACTCGTCAATGTCCACACAGTTCGTCCCATCTGCTTGAAGCTTAAACCCTGGCCTACAACCACATTTCTGAAAAATGCCATAGACAAATTAACAATTCGTCTTTTACACGAAATGACAATGCCTGTAAAAACAATATCACTTTAGTTTCGATTTCCTCCTAATAGCTTGTCAAAAATTATAATCTTAAAACCCAATTTAAGTGCGTGTCTACATTCTGAATGTGTGCATCATTCTCCATCTCAAAGAGCAAATAAAGTAAATCAAAATACCCACTTTTCCACGTGGAGAGCTGTAACAGAAGTGTGAGCAATGGGACTGGTCAGCAGCGGCACAGCGATCAGTAAGGCAGTCCCCACCCTCGTCCGAACCATCCTGACAGTCAGGTTTACTGTTACAGGCCAGACCGATGTAGACACACTCAGAGCTGCCACACTGAAACAGGTGAGAGGGACACACAGCTGGACTACCTGTGGAGGAGGCATGGCACAGAATGGAAGACTGTCATTTCAAAGTCAGGTGAACTGCATCACAAACTGCAGTAGTAGTCTGTCTGTGTGTAAAGAGACTGGAGCCTTCTGCAAAGCGACATAAAACAACAGTTGGTCAATGTACAGCGTGGGGCTACTAGACACCTTAGCCCATTTTTACCAAAGGCACCAAATGCCTAAGCCCTTTTTGGAAAACGGTGCCCTCATCCAATAAAAACCCAAATAGCTCAGCCTCCAATGCACATAAAACATGAAATGAGTTGCCTTTACAGATCAAAAGACCCTCCTCTAGCATCGGAATGTGTTCATTCAGCTCTAACATGCCAACTTTAAAAAAATAATTTAAAAAAAAATCTAATGAGCCTGAACACATTGTCTTTGCAACTCCAGGCGGCTATGTCAGTATAGCATAAACGCAGCATTCAGAATCAATGGGTTAATTTCCTTTGGGATAAAGGCCCTCTACTCTACAATGGAGTGACAACTGGACCTCTACCCTTTTTTATAAATAAAAGGTGTGAGTTATTATATCTGCCAAGGAGGTTATGTTTTTGGTCAAAAAGTTTTTGGATGAAATTTCTGAGAGTTGTTGGAAATGACAAAAGGAACAAGTGATTACATTTGCTGGTGATCCAGGAAATTAAAAACTCACCATTGCAAGATAGGGTGATTTTTGACATTCCAGTTTCTAACTCCACAAAATCAAGGCAGAAAGACAAAAATTAGGACGCAGCATACTCAGACTTACAGTCCAGCTCATCACTCCCATCACTGCAGTCCTTTGCGCCATCACACCTCCAGGCCTTGGGGACACACTGGGTCTTTGAGGCACACCACCACTGGAACTCCCCACAGGCCACCTCCACTGCCTCACAGTTCTGAAACAAAACCAGTTAGAAAAGTGCATGTAGTGAGTACATACAAGGGAAAATACCTAGACCAGGGGTGGGTAAGCCATGTCTCGAGGGCCGTTTATGGCCTCGAGGCCGCTTTATCCGACTCCCAAAATAAATGTTAATGTTATACAGCTTCACATGAAATATTACATTTTGTAAAGGAATCTTAGAAATTAGATTTACAATACAGTCAAGTCATATTCAGGCGACCAAGAGAAGGTGGGGTCTGTTTTAAGGTGGCAGCCTTCAATATAGGCCTTCCTCAGGGAGAAATCCTGATTTTCATTCGAGAGGCTACTTCAAATTCCTCTGAACACAAAAGGTTCCTCACCCCTGACCTAGACAAACCAAACAAATAAAAATGCAACAAATTGATCTGAAGTCTAATTGTGAATACTTCCTGAAAAAGGAAAAAAAGATTCCTAGAATGACTTTCCTCAATGTGCATGCAACTTAAAAAAATATATGATGGAATAGATACACAAAAAATATATGATGGAACAGATACACAACAAATCACCAAGTCTTGGCCCTACCATGGCCTGGTAGGGCACTAGCTTACAACGCTGGTGACCCAGGTTCAATTCAGGCCCGGTTCATTTGCCCGTTCTTTCCAGTCTCTCTCTCCCCACTCATTTCCTGTCGCCCTGACCATCATATCACAAATAAAGGCGCAAAAGCCCTAAAAACACCCCACCTTTTCATCGGATTCGTCCTTGCAATCTTGGTCACCGTCGCAGAGCCAGTCCTCCAGCAAGCACTCGTGGCTGTGCGGGCATCGGGTGTTGGTGGCGCAGGGTGGTGGCTCCATGCAGCGTTCCTCGTCCGAGCGGTCCCTGCAGTCGGGGTGGCCATCGCAGTGGACCCCCATGGACACGCACTGGCCACTGGCACAGCGGAACTCAGCGTTGCTGCAGGCCTCAGCAGCTGAGGAAGGCACAGGAGTAGAGGCACGAATACTTTCATAAAGACACAAGATGTCTGATTACAGATGGCAAGATTGTATGCAATCAGGAAGGATACGGTTTCAGAGTCTCCAAAGTAGCGTATAAATCTCATCTTTTGAAAAGGGAAGCACTAAGACGTACAGGCACACAGTTTCCAACAGATGGATGTGTGTGGGGGATATTTTAACTCCTCTAGAACTTTAAAAATACTGCATTACATAAATACTGTACATGCCCCTCACACTCCCAATGTCAACAAAGGCACTATACACACTAGGGGTGGGTATTGGCAACAATCTCACTATACTATAACCCATTCCGACACAGGGGTCACGATACCATACATATTGCGATACATGTGCATCCAGATACATGGTCTTCAAGATGATATCAGTCCTGATATTTTAGACTTTTATACGCTTTTATTCTTTTTCTAACATTAAGAAAACAGACATGTATAATTAAAATGTTACTCTTGTTTTTCTGTAGGGCAACAGTTACACTATAGTGTATGGAAAACACAGCCTTCACAAAGCCGTCAGCCAACTGCATAGCAAGGAGCAATGGTCAGATGCAGTTTCAGCAACTTTATAAATTACTCGTTTGTTGCACATGAAATATCAATACTGATGCCTCCGTATCTATACATGTATCGTGATACGGTCACACGCACGTACGGTAGTTTGTTTCTGGCCAAACTTACTACAGCGGGTTTCATCTGTGCCGTCTTGACAGTCCCTTTCCCCATCGCACAGGAAGGACTCTGGCAGGCAGCGAGTCTTGTTGTCACAGCGATGGGCACAGCCGTCCATCTTCAAGCAGTCGCCCTCGTCGGACAGGTCCTGGCAGTGCGCTACACCATCACAGACCTGGACCTTGTCAATGCACTTCTTGCCATGGGCACACTGGAACTGATCTGCACAGCACAGCACAGCCATGAAAGAGTGTGAGCCATGAAAGAGGTTCATGCGGTCAACCAAGTTTATCATTTGCACAGATGTCAAATCCCCTGAAGAATGACGGATACAATAGCAATGCTGCGGCCATGTAATACAGGTCACTTAGCACAGTGTACTGCATGTGGGCCGCCCACTTCAATTCTGAATAAAGCTTCATTCCGCTTTGAAAAAGTCACGTAATCGCCTCACAATTTAGAATTAAATGAATGATCAAAGTAAATTAGATGGAACTATTGGAACTTGCAAAATCGGGAGGTTCCCAAGTGGGCTGCTTAGGATGACTGTCTGCAGGTATGGGCAGGGTTTTCTGCAAATGTATGGCCATAGAAATCAATAGAATAGAACTTAGTTCAAGTTGGGCGGTGTTTAGGGCTTCCAGACAGGTTGAGCATTTCTTGGGCTGGAAATCAGTCACATCTGGCAACCCTGGCCACAGGGACCGTGCTTAGGCCTGGACCTAGCCTGATTATCGTCTTTGACTGACCAAGAGCATAACAATTGACATTTCCCAAACGGCATGGTTGACGCCTTGGTTTGTACTGGTTATTTGCTTCCAGACAAAGTGGTAGGAGTTTCCAATTTTTCAGGAGCTCAGAAACGATGTTTGTATTGCTCTTGGCCTGACTAGATGCAACACTGAAGGTGTTGAGCCACTAGGAGGGCACAGCATTTCCCACATTCTGTCCAAAGCTTCACTAAACCTTGATAAGTATCTTCACTTCTGTGACTGACATGACTTTCTGTGCAAGGCACTGTACCCCACATTGCTCCAGGGTTGAGACTGTAACCTACACCTTGTACCTACTGTGTTAACTAAGAGCAGTGTGGTCTCACCTGAGGTGCATTCAACAGCACAGTTTGACTCGTCAGAGCCATCCTTGCAGTCCACCTCGTTGTCGCACACGTAGGTGGAGGATATACAGTCAGAGCCGTCTGTGCACGCAAACAGGCCGATGCGGCATCTCATTGGGGCTGCCGTAGAGGTAGCAGTCTCTGCTTCTGAAGGGGTAGCCTCTGTTGCCTCCCCTGGAAACAATCACATTGTCAACACCTCAATACCTTTGCCTTGGTGGCCTGTGTGACAGAACCAGGGCTGGACTGGCCATCTGGCATAGCGGGCATTGCCCGGTGGGCCCTTATTTTCCGAAAAGTAAAAAAATAATTACGATGGGGGGCCTTTAAGTCAAAAGCACCCAGGCCCCATTTCTCCCACCAGTCCAGCCCTGGACAGAACTAGATGCCACAAAATTTAGCGCCCTGTGTGTAACTGTGCCTCAACGCCAGTTCACAATGCTAGTGAATATTCAGTTTGGCAGCTAGAAAAGCTTCCTCGCCACTTTTACTGATGAAAAGTATGTTTACCTAGTGTGATTAACATCTACTGGTAAAATTTGGCTAGTGATGAAAAAAGTTAATTCATAGTCCTGGTCACACACAAGAGGACTGTGTGCACAACACTTAAGATGAATCAGTTGTCCTTGGATCAAGACTTCTGACGACTGTGCAAAACACGTGTGCTGAATTGTTCAACATGTTAGAATTTTTCCACTCCAATTAATACACTGAAACTCTCCAATTTCCACATTTGATGAGCCAATCCATGAAATCGCCTCCGTTCACAGCACAAGTACAAGAAATATCTGCCTGGACTTGTACTTTGAAAAAAGTCGGAGAATGTGCGCACATCAGTTGCACAGGTGCTGGACCAAACAGAAGATAAAAGGTCTACAACACAACAAAGGCTAAAGGTCTACAACACTGCTCAATGAGTGTTGGGGACCTTTATCTTCTCCTTTCAGGATTTGTACTTTCTACTGAATCCAGCTTGTCCACCTCTGGTGGTACCCCATTTCCACTGCCGGAGGCATACCATTACAGCCGGCCTCGTCTGTGCCATCCATGCAGTCCCTCTCTCCATCGCAAAGGAAGGTGGCAGGCAAGCAGCGAGTCTTGCCATCGCACTGATGGACACAGCCCTCTGGTTTCAGGCAGTCTCCCTCGTCAGACTGGTCCTGGCACTGCGCAATACCGTCACACACCAGGCTTTTGTCGATGCACTTCTTGCCATGTGCGCACTGAAACTGACCTACAGCAATCATTTGACAAGGGGAGAATGACAAATTCACTTGCAAGTAACAAATGATGCATCCAAGTATATAGCATTTATGCATTATATTTATGTGAAAGCTGCTTGCCTCAATTTCCCTATGGAATTAATAAATTAACTATTTCTGTCAAATCACTGAAATAATCCAGCAGATTCAAAAATCTCTCAAACGACAGAGATCCTCAGACAAGCACTGACAACTGATAATTAGGGATTTGATAATGATCTGTACAGTGCGCGTCACCAGGTGCTTGGAACCGCCAAATGCGTAAATGCGCATGACTCCAAGACAATTCAGTAACTTTTCATTGAAATGCACAACAATCTTCAGTGCAACGCCATTAATACGAGAGGAGTAGATAATCTACCTGAAGTGCACTCCGCGGCACAACTGTCTTCGTCAGAGCCGTCTTTACAGTCCTTCTCTCCGTCGCACACGTGGCTGGATGGAACGCAGTCAGATCCATCCTTGCACGCGAACATGCCAAGGCGGCATCTCAACGGTGACTTTTGTGGGGACGAAACTGCGGGATCTAGATTAGTAGAGAACATTAATTCAATTACCATTCACTCTTGATTGAAAACTTGGTCTGACTTTGTGAACCACACACATATTCCTTGAGGCATTGGGCACAATTATTGACTTTGAAATAGAATTTTGTAAACAATGAGTCAGACCTGACAAGAAAAGTGAAATCCCACATGATAACACGAAAAGCCACGGCAAGTCCATGGCAGCAAAAGAACTCAGTCGAAAGTGTCATCGCCACACCTGACATTTTATAGTGTGTCCAGGTGCAGCAATTAGTCCGTCACCTCCCCCAAATCAATTAAATAATCAGCAATCAGAACAATCAACAACAATCAGAAATAGTATAATAACTGTGTATCATTTTCCCCACATGCCAGTGAACAGCACAAGGGGCTCATAAACCCACACATCATTATGTTGAAATTTGTTGTGATTTGGCTTCTGCGCTGCAAAAAACGCACGAATTTTGTCCCCTCGAAGTTCCCATACATCTCCTTTGACGTCATCTGTCAACATCCAAGATGGCGTTCACGTTGTATGCTTTGATTCAAGCTGTGATTCTAGGAGTAAATGCTGTTGCTGTCCTACACGAAGAACGATTTCTAAGCAAAAGTAACGTTTCTCTGTATTGTCAGTTCAGGCCTATGCGATATATTTTGTCGTTTCGACCAGGGGGTGTATCACCTCCAAACTGCCAGACGTAGGCTATGTGGCGCGATAGGACTAGTTCACAGACAGACAAGTAAACAAGTGAATAGCAACCTTCAGTCCCTTATTTTGTCCTTTTCCCCCATTCAGTTGGCTGGAGCGTGGATCAAAATGTTGGGGGATTTGGTGAAGAACCAGGAATCAAGGTCCAGCTGATCAACCTCGCGCGTTCTGTTCGAACAGTGATGAGAGGTGTGTGAGAGAGAGTTTTGTAGGCTATGACTTGATGACAGCTGCCAGATATGTAGGCTAAATCAACCGACGTATGCTAATTTACATCTTTGCATTCGCTCATGACCTAATGTTCAACCTGTTGATTTGCAGTGCCTTTGATAGCTGTCAATGCCGTCTGCATTGTGTTGTTGCTGCTGTTTGGCTGAGCCAGTTGGATGGATAATCCAGGAGGGGTGATCTGCAAGATATCATGTGACCCATGACTACGGCATTAAACGACTCTGCAATTTGCACTACGTGAATAATTGTTAGGCTATTTATTGTAGCGTGATTTGTATTATTAGTTACTCTAATGAGCTGCCCATGACCACTTTTGACTTAGCTGCAGACTGAGGAAAAAAGTGCCTTGTTTGTAGAGCTCTAGGCCTGTTGTAAAAATATATCTTGTGTCTGTCAGAAGACTCTCAGGTTGTGATAAATTCATTAGCATTTTTTTCCACTTTAATTTAATTCAGTGTGTTTTGTAGAGATGTTACCTAGCCTACATCGGATAGATCAATAAAGCGGCAAAATTATATTGCTTTTCATTTTTGCAGTCACCTGGCCAATTTTGTTTGGAATCGCTATTTTGTTACAGAACAGTCAATGACAGGATGTTACAGAACTCCCATACATACATAAATAAGAGCAGAGGAAACGATGGTGGGAGTCCGTAATGTGTTTTACTATTATATAGGCCTACAGGATGGACAACAGGGATTGACATTGGGCAACAATCCAAATGCCTGTAAAACTGGCTAGTGATCATTTCAATAGGTCTAGCCACTAGCCCTTTTGGCAGGTAGTCTATTAGGCCAGGCCTACTATCATACATTTTTTTGCATGCAAGTTCAAGTAGAACACTCATTTTCTATTATGGACCATCATGGGGGATAAACACAGTGGCCTGTGAGCAAAATATTGTTAATGTCAAGTGAAGTCCTGACGTCTAAGCAATTCCATTCCATATTGAATCCCATGGATAGACAGTTCACCCGGTTCCTCCATTTTTTTTTTATTACGCTTGCTCAGACTACAGCATATCTATTTGAACCAATTTGAGCAATAGTCAATTAACTTGCATAGCATTTCATGGTCATTAGAGGTGGAAGAAGTACCAAAGTTTTGTAAGAACCCATACTCTGCGGAAATATTTACTCAAGTAAAAGTAGAAGTAGTACACCAACAATTATTGCTTAAGTAAAAGTACTAAGTAGTACTGACTTTTACATTTACTTTACTCGCAAATGGGATACGATACTTGATTAGGCAGACATACAGGATATGATCTGCCACAAAAAAAAGAAGGAGCGGGGTGGCCTAGTATCTCTTATCAAAAGCACACATTGTGTGATTTCTGCAGGTAGGCTAAGGCAGTAGTTCTTAAAGTGGGGGGCGGGGACCCCTGGGGGGGCCGCGAGGGGATGACAGGGGGGCCGCGGCAGGTTGGCAGGAAAAGTATTGCAAAATGAAATGAATAGTTTAATAAATGGAATGACTTCAGTAGCCAAAATAAACCAAAAATGGGCTAAATAATCTCAGTGGAATCATTGTCTTCTTTACAATTTTCATTATATATGTATTGTGCATTCTATAGTACTTCAATGGGTTTAAGAATGCACCAACTTGATTGCGTTGCAAATCCAGGTGCACAAACAAAATTGTGGCACGGCCCATGTCAAGTGAACCTCGGCTGCAATCTAGCGGTTTATTGGGGGCCTTGTCATGGCAAAGTTTGGAAACCCCTGGGCTAAGGGACAACATGGATGCATCTCAGATTGTGTTTAAAAGTGGCCGCAATATGAATGTGTTAAAAAGTGTTGACAATGACGACAGAATGTTACTAGGAACGACATCAGTTTCTTAAATTTAAGGAGTAAAAAGTACAGGTAATTGTCATAAAAATGTAATGGAGTCAAATTTATTTCTATAGTGCATTTCATTCACGAGTGCAAATCAATGTGCTTGACATGAGAAAGAGAGGTAAAATAAGGGAAACAAAGAATAGTCTAGAGGGAATTCGTGAAAATCGTTCACTTCGTGACAAGTTTCTGATTTTTGGCAGGGTGTTAGCTATGGGTCTAAGGTTTTCAAAAATCATTGGAGGCAAATTGGCGGCGCCCCCTATTGGCCGTTATCCATAAAATGCTTATTTTGCCTGATTTTTGTCTGAAATTGTTCTATAATTCAACGTTTTACAATCCATTTAATGAAATGGTTGTTATGCCAATACCACATTACCATTTGAAGCTCATTTACATGCCAAATGTGTAGTCATGGTCAGTTTTTTGCTTGAAAAATGGTGCACTGTTGAAAATTACCAACACATTACCATTAATCTCACCCCACATTTCTAGCTCAATGATTTACAGTGATTTACAGCAATGTGCACAGTACACAACCACACTGTGCAGGTGTACAGTAAATGCTGTATTATTGTTGTTTTTATTCATTCAGATGTGACTTCAACTTCCCAGTATTCCATTGTTCCTGTATTATGATTTGTGTTTTAGGCAAGTTATTTTAGGCAGCTTGTTTGACACACGTTCATTCTTCAATTACCTGTGATTGCCATCTACCTGAAATACCACCCCTATAATTTCTGTCACTGACCATACTCATTGGTGTAGGATGGTGTGCATGACTCCTTACATTTTTGTTAAATGCAACACAACAAATGTAGCACATTGCACTATACCTTTTGATAGACTATGCTATTTTTGTGAAATTGGGTGAATGGTTGAAACATTTTAAGAAACTGTAACACTCCTGCTGGCAACATGCAGCCCAATCCCAATAAATATTCAATCAGTGCTTTGGTCAATTACTTCCTCACCTGCAAACTGTCTGATCACTCTGGTCACATGGTCCCCTCGCACTTGTAAACCTGGACTCTCAACCACCTCTTTGTGAAAGCTTGCTTTGATGGCTTATTTTTTGCTCTGCTCTGCTCTGCAAGGCATGTGCTATTACTTCTGCTATTGTTGCATATTGCTGGTTATCCTCCCCCCTACTCTGGATCCATTCACACTCCACCTCTGCCAGGCTCATCTGGAACACAAAAACAGTGCTGTTCAGATGCTGTTCATCGACTTCAGCTCTGCGTTCAACACTGTCATCCCTCAACATCTGATGGACAAACTGAGTACAATAGGCATCAACACTTCACTGTGCAACTGCCTGCTGGACTTTCTCACAAACAGACCGCAGACAGTGAGAGTTGGCATTGAAACAACTCCTCAGCGACCACCATCATTAAAACCGGGGTGTCACAAGGATGTGTGCTATCTCCCCTGCTGTTCACGCTGATGACCCACGAATGCTGTGGCAGATTTGAAATGAATCACATCCTCAAATTTGCTGATGATACAACAGTGGTGGGCCTAATCAGAGACAACAATGACTCAGAGTACAGAGAGGAGGTACAGCAACTCATCAACTGGTGTGAGAGGAACAACCTGCTTCTCAATGTCAACAAAACAAAAGAAATAACTGTACTTCAGGAAAAAACAACCAACACATGTCCCAATCATCATCAATGGAAGTGCTGTGGAGTCAGCAAAAAGCACAATGTTCCTGGGAATGCACATCATGAATGACCTCACATAGACTACCAACACCACAGCCCTGGTCAAAAAGGCGCAGACATAACTCCACTTCCTGCGGAGGATGAGAAGAGCCGAGCCGACATCCCCACATCTGCTCTCATCACCTTCTACAGGGGTGCCATTGAGATCATGACCAGCAGTCTCTCCATCTGGCATGGCAGTTGTCTAGCTAGAGACAAGTAGGCACAGAGGCTGGTGATGACAGCAGAAAAGATCATCAGATCACCCATACCAGCCATCCAGAAACTGTACACTTCACACTGTTCCAAGAGGGCACTTCTGTGTTAACCCTGTTACATAGATTTTGACAATGAAGTTCACTTGACGACTTGACGACACTTGACGACTTGCTGTGAGAGCTAGTGTTGCTAGTGCTTGCTGTGTTACTTGATGCAGCTGAAACAAGACTGACCAATGCCATTTTCGCAATCAACAAGGGTCACCTATGTAAATCACGGCCTTCACCTAGGGCTGTAACTAGCAACATTTTGAATGGAAGTGAATGGAGCGAGTCAAGCTAAATCCTAGTTCCGTTTGGCTTGTGCTCTGAATTTCACATAATATGATAGCAGGATCGGTAAACAGGTTTGATCAGTCCATTACAGCCCAGTCAAACTTGTTGACTTTCACAGCCCCATGAGCTGCCCAGAAGGGGCCTTAGATACCCCATAGTGGATCATGTTTTCTTTTGTATACCACCTCAGAGTTGATAAATTAGAGCCAACCTGAGAAACTCCCATGAATGTCCATTGGTTAAACTCCCATCCATCTTTCTAACACAGCACTGCATCCCCTAAAATTTCATTAACGCTAACGAGAGGCCCAAACAGCACTTCAAGAGAACAGTGTGGTGGAATAGTTGCATGCTAATGGTACCTCAGTCGTGGAGGGCGGAGCCAAGTGGGACCAGAATTCTTATGAAAATTTCGAAATTCATGAAATCGTTCACTTCTTGAGAAGTTTCTGGTTTTTGGCAGGGTGTTTATGTATAAAGTTTTCAAAAATCAGTGGATACAAATCAGTGGAGACAAATGGCCTTATTTCACCTTTTTTGTCTGAAATTGTTATATAGTCCAATGTTTCTCATTGTTTCTCACAAATAGTTGTTATGGCAATTCTTTATTACTAGTTTAAGGTCATTTTCATGTCATTGTCACATTTTAAAAACGGTTTATATTACGCTGTTAAGAATTACAGTGGTGTCACAGTAATTAACTGTAAAATTTCACAGCACATCACTGTCAATTATTTCAAGTATTTTACTGTAATGTGCACAGTACACAGCCACATTGTAAATGAGTGCATTTTTTGTTCGTTTAGATATTACTGGGACTTCACAGTATTTTATTGATCCTGTATTATGACTTGTATTTTAGTCGATATTTTAGGCGGCGCAATCAAAACTTCTTAATTTTTCAATTGCCTGTGATAGCCAGCTGCAATACCACACCTACAAATTCAGTCATTGACCATTGGTTTCTGAACACATATTACCTTGATTTTGGTAATATGGATCATTTTTAGAGCAAAAATTGACCATGACCAGGTATTTTTCAAGAAATTACCTTCAAATAGTATTATGGTGTTTACATAACAATCATTTTATTTAGTGAAATGGGAAAAGCTGCACCCTACAACATTTTCAGACCATAATAAGGTAGGATACGACCTGTTTTCTTTTCAGCAGGGGCCATTTTGAAAGTAATGGATACCGGCCAATAGGGGGCGCCGCCAACTTGCCTCCAATGATTTTTGGAAACCTTAGACCCATACCTAACACCTTGCAAAAATTCAGAAACTTGTCACAAAGTGAACAATTGTTATGAAAATCCACAAATTCCCTCCAGACTATAAAAAGAAGCATAGATAGAAAAAAAAAACATTAAAATAGGGTAATTTCACGTGAAATCAGACACTTTGGGACCCGACAGACACAGATTTCAATCATACTTGCCTTTTAAGTAAATAAGTACAGTAAGTAAGTTTTATTTCTAAAGTACATTTAAAACAGAACACAAAACTCACCAAAGTGCTGTACAGAGGCTGGTTGGAATGAAAATAGATAAATAAATAAATAAAGCAACTAAAGCATATTACTAGCACATTTTAGAAGCATTCCAGTAGACACAAAGAAAAACAGCTGCATGCAGTGTACAGTTGCAGCACTGACAACACTGACCAACAGGACACACAAGGTGAGCCTAGAAAAACTCACATAGACCTACATAAGGTGATTAAAACAGTGTCTTGAAGGAAAGGGGAGGTTAAAACTATAGGCCTACAATAAAAGAAGATCTAAGAAGCAAAGGCCAATGTATATACAGTGAGTCCAATATGTATTTGATCCCTTGCTGATTTTGCCAGTTTGCCCACTAATAAAGACATGAGTAGTCTATAAATTTATGATAATATGTATTCAAACATGGAGAGACAGAATATCAAAAAGAAATTCCAGAAAATAACTTAAAATAATATATTTTAATTTATTTGTATTTAATTTAGGCAAATAAGTATTTGACCCCTCTAGCTGAAGAAGATAAAGTGCTTTGTGGCAAAGTCCTAGTTGTCTAGCACTGAGGTCAGATGCTTCTTTTATTTGATGACTATGTGCATATAGTAGAACATATTTTTGCCCATTTTTCTTTGTAGATTATCTCTAAAACATTAATAGTTTGTGGCTGTAGCTTGGCAAATTGGAGGTTCAGTTCTCTCGATAGAATTAGTATTTGGATACTGTCTAGGCCACTTCATGACTTTAATATGCTTCTTTTTGAGCCACTCCTTCGTTGCCTGTATGTTGTGTATTATTGTCATGTTGGGAGATCCAAAAATGGCCCACCCTTCAGTGTAGTGGTGGAGGTAAGGACGTTTGCACTCAGGATTGCACATTACATGTCTCCCTCCATCCATTCGTTGACGATGTGAAGTTGTCCTGTACCTTGGCCAGACAAACACCCTCAAACCATAATGATACCACTTTCATGCATGATGGTGAGGAGGGTGTTCTTGGGATCATAGACAGCAGTACTCTTTCTCAAAACACATTGAATTGTGTTAATGCCAAACAGCTTAATTTTGGTTTCATCTGACTACAGCACCTCCTTATCATATCCTAAACCAGTCTGATGTCCGTTGGCAAACTTCAGGTGGGACTGCACAGGTTCCTTCTGAAGTCGAGGTACCATGTGTGCACTACAGGATTTTAAACCTCTTTTTCTCAGTGATTTTGGTCCCAGTAGCTTTGATATCATTGCCTAGTTCATCCCGTACAGGTCTAGGGTGCTTTCTTTCTGTTCTCATGTTTATCAAATCCCTACAAAAGGTCAAATCTTGTATAGAACCCCAGACAGGCTGATGGATAGTCATTTTGTATTCCTCACATTTTGGAAGAAATGCATCAACAGCTGGGTCATTAATACCCAGTCTCTTTCTTGTGGCTTTGCAGCCCATTTAATCTTTGTTCAGGTCTAAAATCTTGTCCCTGATATCATTTGACCGCTCTTTGGTCTTTCCCATGCTGGTGAGGTTGGAGTGTGACTGATTCACTCATACTATGGACTGATTCTGCTGATTCAATGTGTCTTTCATGCATGTTAGTATGTACAGGTGTCTTTCATTCAGATGACAAGTTGATTGGAAATGCCCATCTGGTCTGTGATTCAGGAACTGTAATCATTTGGCAGGGGATCAAATACTTATTTTGCTCGATGAAATGGAAATAAATTAATATATATTCTCTTAAGTTAATTTCTGGATTTTCTTTTTGATATTCTGTCTCTCCATATTATAATACATATTATCATAACATTTATTGACTGATCATGTCTTTGTTAGTAGGCAAACCAACAAAATCAGCAAGGGATCAAATACTTATTGGACTCACTGTAGGTATGTTTTAAGTCTAGATGTAAAAGCAGAAGTCGTGGGAGCAGATCTAATATCGGGAGGTAAACTGTTCCAAAGGCACGGTAGCAATGTAGCACCCCAGAATTGGTTTTGTGTGAATCTGACACCAATATTAAAGGAGAAACAGACAAGGAAAGGTTTACATACGAGGGTAGGACACTATACATTCAGCCTTGATTACATCAGTCAGTGTAAATCACAAAAAGATGTCTGCTGTGTTTTTTGAAATTTTATTAGTGAATATAGGCCTAAAGTCCAGGGGGAAATCCTGGTTTCTGTTGATATACGGCCCTCTTGGGATTTTTACGACCCTTGGAGGAATTTGAAGTGGCCTCTCGAATGAAAAAGGTTCCCCTCCCCTGATCTAAGATGAAACAAGGCCAGATCAATGGTAAATTCAACATTCGTGATGTAGGGGTATTTCCATGTTCAAATGGTTTTCGTGCTGGAAGCTTATATGGTATGGATCCCATGCGTGTACACAAATGAATGGTTATAAATGGGTGGCTGGATATTATCCTTCAGGGTTTGTTTGTAAAGAGCCAAATTCATGCTTACTTCAATCATGGTTGGTCATCCACGTCCTAAGGCAGCAAAACATCCCCAAAGCATGAAACTTCCACCACCATATTTCACTCGTAACATGCCGTTCTTTTCATCTAATACCGGTATATCATATCACACCAAATTACAGGAGGCTCTTCTTTGAAAAAGTTCATCTTTTGTTACATCTGCCAGCTGAATATTTTCTAAGAAGCTTTGTATGCATTGTCAATATGTGGTTTTTTTTTTTAGCAAATATGAGACAAGCCTTGATCCTGTGACAAAACCAGGAATTGATCTGTATTGCTCAGTCAAGTTTATTGACGCTCAAGCAGAATCAGGTTTATTTAAACAGACGACTTACCAAAGTGCTAACAGCCATCGCTATCTCTGCCCCTGATTACATAACAATGGTGGCAACACATACAAATATGAAATAAAGTCATCCACCTCAACATTATGAATGCAATAACATTTAATGTTCCCAAACACGTTTTTAAGACATAAACAACAAAACAGCTCACTCCCAGCATGCCCATCTTTCGGAAATAACAGGCACAGTCCTGTTACAATACTCTCCTTGTCAGAGCTGGCTTTGGCCTTGGAACTATGACATGCATGCAATGTTTGCCTAGTCTCTTGCTCATGGTTGAGTCATGAACACTTCCATTTTATGCGGTAATTAACACCTCCAGTTGGTAAGATGTTGTTCTGTGTTCCTTTCTGAACTCTTGGATCCACCATTACTGTCCTCTTGTGGTAATTTAAGTATGACAGCCACTCTCAGAAACGTTCACCACTACATCATGCTTTCTCCATTTGTGGATAATGGCCCTCACCATGGTTTGCAGATGCCCCAATGACTTTTTAACCTTTTACATACGAGACATATCATTTATTTGTATTATGATCTGCTCCTGAACGTTGATGGATCACAGTGTGATGTCATGGATTCGATATGACCAAGGCTTGATTTGACACATTGTCAAACAGGTTCTATTCAATTTTTCTCTTGATTTGAAAGCCCTGGTAGCAGCCAGACTTGGGCAGCATTGAAATATAACTCAGTTGTCCAATAGGCCTACAATAGGTTTAGCCTAATAACAGATACCTTCTCATTTAACAAGGGGGGCAATTACTCTTACAGGGCATTATTCTTCACAAATGAAATAATCACTGAAACACTTCATTTTATGTTTGCTTGGGTCATCATTGTTCAATGTTTAGATTTGTTTGGTGATCTAAAAATGTTAAGTGTGCCAAATGTGCAAAAAAAGTGAAAAATCAGTGTGTGTGTGTGTGTGTGTGGGGGGCATACGCACGTGTGGATATGAATCAGTTGGCTTGTCATACCTAGTGGTGAAGAGCGAACATGCACGCGCTCGACACGCGCCTCATCATTGGGGCGCTGTTTTGTGCATGCGACTGGAGAAGTACTGTAGTTGCAGCCATAGCCGCATGAAGACCCGATGCAACAGCGGGTTGGATAAACTGAGTTTCAAGGCTACTTTTCCTTTCTTTTTTTGAAATGTGGGAACTGGCACAACATCACAGCAATCGGCACGCGTATTCTTCAGTGCGTAATAAGACTGACGCATGCAGTTTTACTGTATCTTTTCCTTGAGAGTTGGTGATGCTAAACTTTTAGATAGTCCTGCTTTATCAGCACCTGCATTGGATATTTTTTTTGCGGGGATCGATCAAGATCAACAATGTTCGAAATCGGAGGAGTTCACGTCGTTCTACTTGACCTGACCTGCATGGTACTCGGTAGGTAGATATCTATTGCCTCGTTCAGAGCTTTATAGAGTTGACAAGCACAGGACGTGTACACCGACCAAGTTGTTCTAAGAGGATTAGATACTTGACTGATGCAAGATTTCCAGGAAGACGCATGTAGGCCTAGGTCAAGACTTGAGTCATACTTTAGTAGGCGACGGCCGTCTCTACACTTCACCGTGTAAAAAGAAATGTTATTGCCAACGAAGCGCCCATCTCTGTCGTTTCCTACACTGGCAGGCGGCACGAGTTTGCCAAGGATATTTTTCACGAAAGGGCTATTTATCATCATGGCACGAAGTCGGCTAATGTTGACGCGGGTCTTTTTTTTATTTTATTTTATTATTATTGTTTTTAATTTGTATTATTTGTACTTCAACTTGTTTAATCATAGCCAATGGCATGAATGGCCAATAGCCATTCAAAGGCCTAATCGGAATTTTGCAATATTGCCACCACCTAAAATTTAAGCTATTCATGGTCCACAAATAATTATAGACAGTGTTGTAGGCCTTGTGAATATTTCTGCCTCTATGTTTGGGGTAGGCTCAGCGGAAGTAGGCCATGGCCATGATAGTGTTGCCAGTTCAAATGTTCAAATACAATACAACTACCTATCCAAAAAACTAAACAAGCTTAAAGAATTGAGAGCAACCACAAGAACAGATAAGCAACCCAACATTTTACCAATTACCTCCCAGAGATGCCTCTTTCACTCACTTCATCTGGAAATCTGAGCAGCCCTTTTTTATCTTCTGATTCAATTATTCACTGACAACATTGATCAGATTTTGTCTAATCAGTACAGGCAGTCATGATGCCTTAATGCACTGTATCCGTTTTTTTGTGTGGAGTTAAAATTGTTGGTGTTGTAAGTGAAACACACTTGATGCATTCATTTCTGTAAATGTGGAATGCATAATAGTGACATTCTGTAGGCCTATTCTGTACTGTGTTTCACCATCTGATGGGTCTGCACTAACATGCCCCAATTAAACAGATATTGTGTTTGTAGCCTGATCTTACTAAAACTTGAAGAAAAAAAACTCAGAAGAATTCCTAACTTAAAGGTGCACTGTGTAGAATGTGACCAGAATGGTAGGCCTTCTGCAACTATGCTGCTCATTGAAACTGTGTTGCCTATTACCAAATTTGATCTTTTCATGAATATTTACTAAATAATAAATCAACATTAACTAGTATAACCAAAGTACAGTACATTTTGCAGCTTAAAATGTCAATTTCTGGAAATTCAAAATGGCAGACCATGGAGAAAATAACCTTTTTCATGTAGCCTGAAAAGTGCAATTTTCCCAGTCATAATGAATACTTGCATTATTATTATTATTATTGTACTTATTTGGTGGTGGTGGTGGTGGTAAGTGTACATTAAAAAGGTAACATTTGTGAATGGGCAGCATGAATTCTGGAAAAAAAACTTCAAAAAATATTACACTGTGCATCTATGGCTTGCTAACACCTCTACCATTGTTGTATTGCATGGCATTCAGAGGCGCATCTTACCACCAGGCAAGGCAGGCAGCCGCTTGGGACCCCTAAGCCCCTAGATAGTGAATAACTGCCCACACTTTACCACAGTAGTGATAGATTTTGGTTCATATGTTCATTCTTTTGCATTTTTGCTTGGGGCCCCATCTGATCCTAGAATCACCTCTGATGGCATTAGGCATATTTCCAAACAAAATGACATGAGCTTTTAGCTGAAGCAGTTACTTGTGGCTTCATCAGAACAAGCCTCAAGCAGTGCCTATGTTGAATAGAGCCTAAATTAAAAGGCTTTGTCTTATAATAGCCCAGCCAAGTTGCTATAATAGTCCCCCCACACATACATACACACACACACACACACACACACACACACACACACACACACACACACACACACACACACACACACACACACACACACACACACACACACACGCGTAGACAGCTGTTGTGAACATGCCCTTGCAATTCGCTAATGTGAGTCCTGTGACTTAGCCTACTAACTCATTTATGAATGTCTTTCTCCGGCAAAAACATTGAGAGAGGAATGTGCACTGAAGCAAAAAGAGTTAGACGAATGGGATCTTATAGCCTGCTGTCTTCACGTCAGCAAGTAGTAAGCAAGCGTTGTGCCCCTTAAGGGAAGTTCTCTGTCAATTAACTGCAGGAATTTGTAGTACATGAAACCACTGGTTTCCTCTGTGGCTCCATTTTATCCTCCATCCTAAAGGATGCATTTGATGCTGCTGGCCCATCCGTCCTGTTAATTTCAAACACATGCCTTACATTTGGCACGTCCCTGCTCATTTACAACATGATGTTATCCAACCCTGGCTTCAAGCGGTAGTTTAGTATTTTACACTTGAAGGTGGCAGCAGGCACATTGTTCTTTAGTCATACTGTATATCCTTGAAATGTTATTGGATATCACCATTACGGAAAAAAACACATTCTCTGGCTCCCTCCAAGTCTAGTCATGTATTAAAAAATGGCAGCGCTCCCCTGTTGTGTTCTGTTCTGTACCAGAAACACATTACACAGAACCCTTGATTAATCTCCATGGTAGACAGGCTTAGTAACTCCGCTCTAAATAGATAAACTGACATTTTAAAACTATGGACAAGTGTGTTTGTGTAGAAAGTCAAATGTTAAAAAACTCATTAAAATGATCAATTCTAGTCTAGTAATTTGTCGACTACATATTTAGCCGTTTTCAGCTTTAGCCGTTTGAATAGGCTAATTAAGAATTCAGAATGTAGGCCTGAATATGACAACAGGAAGCATTTGCTGATGGTACTAGCATCATGAATGCAGAGTGACCAAGGATGTACAATGATGCATTCAGACTTTTTTTTTTGCTTTCCACCAGGTTATATCATAGTTTTGAGAACTCATTGAGAATGGATGTACTTTCACTTTTCACTAAAATGTTTCATGTATTTTTTGCAAGAGAAAGTCCCACTTCTATAATTTCTTTCTGTCTTTTTGCAGCTGCTTTGCCATTTGCTGTACTCACTCCACGGCACAATCCATTCAAAAGAGGATTCTTTTGCAGCGACGACTCGATCAGATACCCCTTCCGCGAGGACACCATATCATATCAATTACTGGCTGGAATAATGGTGCCGTTGACTGTACTTGTTGTACGTATACTCTAAACCATTAACATACATTTTGCCTTTCTTATGATAGATTGGTGGAAGAGTGATACAAGAAATGAGTTGGAGAGAGAGAGATGGGGTAGGGTTGGGATATGACCCAGGTCACCCTTAAACCTGGGGATCAAAATGGCTATCAAGAGGCCAAGAGTCGGTCCAGCCGTGGCTCTGTAGCGTCTGAGCGCTGGACTGCTGTGCGGGCGACCCGAGTTCGACTCCTGGCCCGGGTCTTTACCCGATCCTTCCCCATCTCTCTCTCCCAGCCATTTCCTGTCTGTTCTCCACTGACCTGTCAAATAATAAAGGCACAGAGGCCCTAAATATATACATATATATATTTTAAAAAGACGTGAAGAGTCAATAGTCTTGTGGAAGGTCTTTGAGATTAATTGAAATGTAGAGGTCCCACAGCCCAGAGTAGCTTGGTGCAAAAACCAAAACATATGCATCAATGAAGTAGCAAGAGCCTGTCTACATTTATCCTCTGACAATGTGATCTGGTGTGCTCAGCCTTTTAATTTTATACTCCACAGATTGTCTCTGGGGAGTGTCTGTCAATCTACCTGAAACCTATCAAGGCCAAACAGTCGTTTGCCAATAGCTATGGACCATGCTTGTATAAGGCGGTGTCAACCTTCCTGTTTGGTGCCGCCGTTAGCCAGTCGCTGACAGACATTGCCAAGTACACGGTGGGCAGACTCAGGCCGCACTTCCTGGATGTGTGCAAGCCTCAGTGGAACACTGTGGACTGTAAATCGGGAGGATACATTGAAAGCTTTACCTGCACCGGAGATAAAGTTATGGTCAACGAGAGCCGGTAAGCTAGATATGGCTTTAAATAAGGTTTAAATGACTAAAAATTATAGTTCAATAATTCTAGTGAGTTATTGGATGACTTGTGAGTGATTGACTTGAAGATTGACTTGAAATTCACTTGGAGTGAGACATACACATGAGTAAAAGTACTTTCAGCATTTAGAGGGCATTGATTACAAAGAGTGGTTGGTTACACTTACTTTGACACCGGCGTCATATGTATGACATAATAGTGTCAAAGTAGTGTCATGACACAGTCGTGGACGAGTCATAAATGTTTTATGCTCATAGTAAAGTTGACATTGTTAGAGCTGTCTATCATATCCGAATGTCAATAGTGACTTTGACTGTGGCATTGACATAATGTTTATGACACATGCATGACTGTCTTACACCACTGTTATAACACTTATGTCATACGGATGATGCCAGTGTCAAGTAAAGTGTTGCCGAATGTTTTTGAATTTGTTTATGGGCATTAGATGCTGTTGCGCCACTTGACGTCTAAACAAAACAAAAAACACCCCAAAAAAACATGTCTTTCACTCATACACTTGTCAAGGCTTAGCTGTTTAAAACCTCATGCCTTTTCTTTTCTTACTAAGGCTTTCCTTCTACTCTGGGCACTCTTCCTTCTCCATGTACTGCATGGTGTTTTTAGCAGTAAGTACCCTTCATGTAAACTCCCCTGTGTTACTTTAATACAGTATACTTCACCACATCTTTTCACACATTTTCACACACTTCAGTAGGCTTATGTTAATTTAATATGCGAAAACATGAAAATATTGAAGTTGAAATTCATCTCGACACATCCCATAGACTACTGAAAAATGTGCTATACATTGGAAATTACATAAATTGCAGTGTGTACGGACAACATACCGTTCTCTTTCTCTCTTATTTCCGCTACAGCTATACCTGCAGGCAAGACTCCAGATGGAATGGTCTCGGCTGCTCCGGCCCACCGTCCAGTTTTTCCTGATTGCCTCCTCCCTGTATGTGGGCCTGTCGCGCATCTCGGACTACAAGCACCACTGGAGCGATGTGGTTGTGGGGTTCCTTCAGGGTGCCGTAGTGGCGGTGTTGATTGTGAGTAACAACAATTGAGAACAAAAAGTGGAAGTGTGACGTGCATATTTGTTGTAGAAAAAAGCCACGCTCTTGACCGCAATTTTTTAAAATTTATTTAGTGGGTTAGCATGAAACACTTTTTGGCCGTAATCTTCTTCAGTTTCTTTTTAAAAAACAGTCTAGAGTTTAGCGCAGCTCCTAAAAAAGAAGTGCGATATGTAACATTCATACATTAGAAGACTATCCTTGGTGTCTTAAAACAATTCACTAAAGAGGTTTTTGGTGTTCTTAAAAAATCTTAAAAATCCTTTCACTTTTAAGATGCCTTTGTTATAAAAAGGTCATATCATCTTTATGCATCTGATCCAGGTCTAATCAAAACACAGCATTCAAGATGTTTCTGCTGCCAATAGAAATCACCGTAATATAACAATCATATGATGTCAGTTCTTCCCAGAATGCATTGAAATGTAAAAAAAACAACGGTCATTCTAAAGTTGATTTAACACCATAATATGGCTCGTTGTCCTGCTCCAGCACCAAGGGTGGACATTTGGAAGTTTTTTCCTCACCAGTCAGTGGCAGGTGTATTCTAAAATGTACCAGTCAATTCATATTCAACCATTCCAAATAATAACGACAACAATAAATAAACAATAACAACAATAATAATGACAATAAATCACTTTTTCCACTGCTCTGGCATGTTGGCACATTCGTGTGAATTTCATTTAAATTGCCTAGATGATAGTGCCTGGCCCCTTTGTCTAGCGTGGACTTGTTACTCTATGCAGGGAGAGATGTGTAAGTAAAGGGGAAGGGCAGAGAGGGAAGAAGAGGAAGAGACACTATGGAAAGCCTCTTTTTTTGTTTTCACAATGCACTTCTGCCATGCCGAGTTTTGATTGGCTACGGCACTGAACTTGTTCGCTGTCTTCTATCTCAGCTACAGTGGAGGAAAAAAAGAGTTCAGTGGAGGGTGGTAGCCTAATAAGTAAAATATCCCTAAATATCCTTGGTGTGTGTTTTCCACTGAGCAGGGCCTCGTTTCCGAAAGGGCCCTAAGTACTACTTAACGCTACGTGCTACTTAAGTTCACACGTAACACCATCGTAGAGCTCACGGAGCGTTTCCCAAAGCCAACTTAGCAAAGAACCATCGCAGGTTGACACGTAACTCTAAGAGCAATCCACGAGTGGTCTAGAGTAGTCTTAACGCGCTAAGATTGATCGTAGCGGCATGGCACAGTGGAGACACCCACAGGATATGAAGGGAAAAGAAGAAACCTGCGCATAAGATTGTTGTTTTAAGACGCGAGAGGCATGGCACAGTGGAGACACCCATAGGAAAAGAGGAAACTTGCACTTCAACTTGATGTTTTAAGACGGGAGTGTAGCCTAAATATCATGGCAGCACAGTTGACACTGCAACGAAAATAAGAAGGCAACATTAATTGTGGATGTGTAGGCCTATAAAATAAAAGTAATGTGTTTGGAAATATTTTACAGGCAGTAAAATAGTTCGACTGTGTTTGATAAACCTGGGCATAATTAAACTGTGATCAATCATAATTTGGGTGCTTCATGAACAAGAACAAGGCAAAATGAATAAGGGGCTTCGGCAACCAGAGACAAGAGTGTTGATGTCGGAAGGCCACTCCCGAAACTTTATTTTATATTTTTTGAAGAAAAATGGTCAGCGAGTTGTTGCACCCTCTGTCATTTTCAAGTAGCCTAAGAACGGGAAGGCGACGCCGAAAATACATGATAGTTGTAGGCGAAGGGTACGCTATGACAAAAAATAAAAAGGCAGCGATGGGGATTCTTGTAGATTTTTTGTTTTAATAACAGCAGACTGCCGTGCAAAAATGTCCTCACAGTTGTGAAAGTCTTGAGCGCGCGGTACTTTGCGCACCGCTCACCACATGTGCCAAGCGAGGGGATGTGTCAATTTTGATGGACATTGTTTTTCATAACAGCATGACGTGCTCTCGACAGTTGTCAAGCCTTGAACGCCTTGAGGTTGTAACTTTGCGCATCCCAATTTGGAACTCCAACTAGGCCTAGGCCTACTTGTCTTCTTAAATATTAAGCTGCAGTAGCCAAGTGCACGCGATTTATCTGGGTCTTAACGGCGTAGCTCATTATTACCGTCAGTTGGGAGTTTTGCATGATTTCATTGTGTGTGTGCATTTTATTTCATTTGCCAACAATAACTCCTGTCGATAGTTGCAAACTGCTACAAATGTAGTCCCACCCTTGTAAACAACTTTTGATACTGACACACGCCTTACATTTTGTAAATGGTTTAGCAGCAGATGACGGCGCAGTTCACTCCGAGTACACTTCAGCACCACATATGTGGACAGCGATCCTTAAGAGCGACGCTACGAATGATCTTAGAGGCTGTGCACGCGCGTTCATGTACGAGTGTCTTTGGGAAACAGTCGTAGGAAATCTAAGAACATTCGTAGGATCACTGGTTAACGACACACGTAAGGCTAAGAACCATCGTTATCGGGAAACAAGGCCCAGGGCAGCTTTAAGCCCTTAGCACAGAGCCTATGTTATAACCCTACTGTCACCAACATTGTAATGGCTACTGTATTAGTCTGTTACTTAAGGCTCTTGGTAATGTCATAGCCATATTGTTGTAGTTGAGTATTTTCAGCAAATAGTGAATAGTTCCCGCCGGCAATCCCATCTGTAAGAGGCTACACAACTCTGAGATTGAACTTCAAGTCCCTCAAATTGTCTAATAGTTAGTCTTACTTTATACAATTCGATTTTGGAGGCTCCTTAGCAGAGGACACTTTTTTACTCCTCCCTCTCTTGAGAATGTCTACATTATGGCCAATAACAATACAGTACAATAGCATAGTTTTGGGTTGGTGTAAGTTAAAACAGATGATTGTTTGTTCCTTATTTTGGTTTTCTTGGAGATTGGGCCACCAATGTAGGTAGAAATTTTATTTGTGTACTGACATACACTGTATCCCCTCTATACCCATTCCAGCGCCAGGTCTACTATTTAATGTTGGACTAGTATTACTTAGTGTGTGTGTGTGTGTGTGTGTGTGTGTGTGTGTGTGTGTGTGTGTGTGTGTGTGTGTGTGTGTGTGTGTGTGTGTGTGTGTGTGTGTGTGTGTGTGTGTGAGAGAGAGAGAGAGAGTCAGCACTTTCTCACGTGAACCTCAGACAATAGACGCCTTCTTGCCAGCCTCTAGAGCTGGTCTGTGAATGTGGGAATGTGTATGTGTATTTGACAGCACTTTGAGTCAACTCTATAGTTGCAATATTGTGCTGTATAAATACATTTTGATTGATTGATTGATTGATCCACACACCCAATACAAATTCCACACATCCACCCACACATACGCACAGCCTTACACATCCATAGATGTTCATAAGGTGTTAAACTGTACTTATTATGTTAGCAAAATTAGTGAATTTTAATGGCTGTTGAGCAGTGTTAATTTCGTCAGCTTTTTTTAATTTAGTCTTAGTCTTAGTCACATTTACGAAAATCAATTTTAGTCTTAGTCATATTTTAGTCATTGCCTTCCCAATTTAGTCTTAGTCTTAGTCAAAATGACGAAAATCAATTTTAGTCATAGTCAAATTTTAGTCATTTTAGTCAACATTTCAAATTTTTGTCATTTTAGTCATTTTAGTCAATATTGTGGTCTAAAATAAATAACCTACAATGGCTATTGTTATTTCACCAAGTATTACTAATATAGCCTATTGCAGCAAATATTCACATTGTTACTTGGTCATTTGCCACCAAAACCCAAATCAGTCATTTCAACATCATAGAGCAAAAGAGCATCGCACACACACACACACACACACACACACACACACACACACACACACACACACACACACACACACACACACACACACACACACACACACACACACACACACACACACACACAGACACACACTTCCAGGTGCAGGCTGCTCTCTCTCTCTCTCTCTCTCTCTCTCTCTCTCTCTCTCTCTCTCTCTCTCTCTCTCTCTCTCTCTCTCGTGCATTAGAAGCTGCTGCATATTATTTGATTTTGAGTTCGATCACGGAGGAAGCTACATGCTTTTCTTCACCTGACCGCGTGACTTAAAGCCTGCAGATTGCCGGCAGTGGGAAGACCAGACATCCCAAGTCTCCATGAAGTTGAAAAGTCTCCCTGATAGTGGCTTCCCGATGACCACGAGTCAGATAAAATATTGCTGATGTGAGACTATGCAAGTTAGCGGTTTTTGTTTTCAATTGGTAATGCGAGCAGAGAAAGATAATGACTCGGGCGGCATGCGTGGAATAGGCTTAAATAGATTTCGAGAGCGCACTTCGTATGCCCTGCAAAAGTCCCAGGAAAAATAGTTAGGCAGGGGTATGCAGACTGGACGATAGAAAGGACATGCACATACAAATATTTAAACACTAATGCCGTTTTGTTTGTCGGGGGAGACGAGGCTCGATAAGCATGACTCTGAAAAGAGTTTTTGGAACTTAGGAAGACGATGCATAGCCTACGCATGGAAATGCTGTCGACTTCCTTGGGTCTTTTAGCGTTGCTCTCGACGAGAACAAGTTTCAAATCTCAACAGTTTAAAACTCCTTAGCGATCGCCCATCCATTCATTCTTTTCAAAACCACAGTAGCCGCGCCTCTAGACTGGCCAACTTTCCCCCTGCTGGCGCGCGTTCCCGCGGTGACTGATTTAAATAAATTCACAAATCCGACCTTCATGATTTGCTTGCGAACTGCCTACTCATATGGTTAAACAGCAAATATAGCAAACAATAAAAAAAAGAACAGACAACGAACGCCGGGCTAAGACAGCCTAAGTGAAAAGGAGAACAGTGGAAGCTCGAGGAGGTGTAACATGACAGTATCAGAGGAGGATTGGCGCGACTGTCATTACTGTACTGCAGAAACACATGTCTTCGTCATGGACAAGAGGGTTGTTGAACATGTTTCAAAATGAACACTTCCCTCAACGTCGGCTATTTTTTCTCTTTCTATGGGAATGTTTTAGGACCTAAACTCAACTTAATTGGACTCACTGAACTACTAGGCTACAGAACTACTGACTGAGCCGCGCCATGCACTGGCTGCCGGCAGAGACAAGCGAGGCAACAGCGTGAGCGCGCAATCACCTATGAAGTTCAAGACTCTTAGGCATATATTACAATTACAATTTGCAAATTAATTATAAATAATTATATATTTTTTGTAAGATTCGACGTCGCCAGTGTAAGATTCGACACGGACACAGAGGGATTGCTTTTATGAACCTTTATGAATCTCAACTTAGGTTATCGGCATGGCGTTACATGGCTCCTTTGTTAGTCAGCTAACTTGTATATAACAGGTAACTATGGCAACAGCCTGAGATGGTGCGCATGCACCGAACATCAATCCCAATACATAACATTTTTAATGTCCATTCGTCCATGGCTTGTAAATTTCGTCTCGTCTTAGTCTCCTTGACGAAAATATTTTTTTATTTTCGTCATATTTTTATTTGCTGGAGGCAATTTTTAGTGCGTCATCGTCTCATCATCGTCAAGGGAAAAAGGGGCGTTGACGAAATATTTTCGTCATCGTCGTGGTTGACGAAATGAACACTGCTGTTGAGTAAAAACTAATTTGTAGTCTGCTTGACCTGGTTTTTGGACTGCATCTCTTGCAGAGTGGCAGTAATTCAGGTATGGGTGTGATGTGTGTGAATGGAATTGGCCTTTTTTTAGGCAGTGGGTGTTGCACAGGTCTTGCAGAGAGGGAATTGGGCAGTCGACTAAATTAATTGACTACGACATGACCACATGGTTACATGACTGAATTTTGCAATGTAACCAAAATATTCATGGTCAGCAGCACTTGTGTTTCGGAAGGAAACGATCCAAACAAAGAAAACGTCATTGTTTTCAGTTGTCATGTGATGTAGTTTGAGCCTTGTCTGCCAGGGACAATCATCCTATTCTTCAACAATGGCCATCTTATGGAAGAGCACACTGTTCATTGTAGAACATTGTACTCTAGCGAGCATGGTAGCCTTTCACAGGGAAAAAATGTCAGTTAGAAAGGGCAGGAGTTCAGGAATTCACATGCTGACTAACTTTTAAATGTTTCAGGAAAAGATTGTACATTTGTTTCAACCATTGCTACAAAAATTATTTGTTTTTACATGTTACATCAATCTTGTTATTGCAAACAAGGTACAGTCAAACTCTTAACCAGCAACCAACTTGCCCTCCTCGAACCACCTTTCAGGATGGTAGACATTTTGCTTGCTGATTTTACAAACACTTGGTTTTTGTGAATAAAACAAAAATAATGCAATTTTCAAAACATTCAATCTGTTAATAGGCTATTCAGCCAAGAAAACATATCAGTTGTTAAATGGGTTGTTAATTTGTCAAAGGGAAATATGTGGTAATTTAAAATTTCACCCTTGCAACAAATCCCAAAAAAGTTGGGACGGGGCCAATAAAATGCTTTTTAAGTTAGATAATACAAAAGACAAGGCAAAGAAGCAGTTAAATACTTTGACTGAGGCCATGATTTTATTCAAAAATATATATTTTTCTGAGTGAGACATGATTTCACTAGCTCAACCGATAGGTGTGTTCTTCAACTTGTTTACCTTCTTGTTAAGCTTAATATGTGGCATATCCTGACTGCAAGCTGATCACTTTATCACCTGTTTACTCTTATGATGTAACCAGGGTGCGATTTGTCTGAAACCCAGAAGGGGGATAAGTTTCAGATTTTAAGCAAAATCAATGGAATTACATTGAACTGTGATTAAAATCATGTAGCAAAAGTGGCAATATCAAAACCAGAACGGGGGACAATCAATCCCCCCCCCCTCCCCCACAAATCGCACCCTGGATGTAACCACACTGTTTGAACATAGTATAGCGACTGCAATTTGCCATCCTTATGTGCAATATCTAAAGGCTGCGCTCCAAAATATGATGCCTTGGTGGCTATGTATGCGGCTTTAAATTGGTAGGCCTATATATCATTCAGCATTCATTTTAATCCTCCACATGAGTCAGAGGATCATAACCAAGGCACTACTGCACCTCCTTACCATCATATATGCCGTCTTTCAGATTAATCACTAAATCAAGCTGAAATATTCATCCTCTGTAACCTGGAGAGAGCATGACTCCATCGTTTTAAAAAAGGATGAAATATTTTCCATTTTGTAATCAGATGAGTTTCACATGTCTCCTTTGTAAGCACTTTATTATACATTATATTTGCCACATGCAACACTGTTACATGTCTACATCATGTGCATTAATTAAGTGTTAATTCTCATTTTTTCAACAGCTGTCATTGTTGAAGTGTCATGGTATGCTTATTGACAATCGGTTTTTCATGATCTCATGACTCACAATGATTTCACATAACCCTACATTACAGAAATGCAGCAAAATGCTGCAATAAAATGTTGATCAACTGTGAGGGACTTTTGTGAAGATGTGGTAATATCTAGAGCAAACAGGAACATTTTGCTGAAGACTACAACAGAATGTACTAGCATGCCAAATGTAAGCCTTCTGTATTGTACAGATGTTATGCTATGGTCATCAGAACTTTGCAGAAAAACAATGGCTGAACAACACCCTCCTCCTCCCTCATCCTATAAAACAGTCTGCAACTTGAGAAGGATAACACTTCACTTAAAGGGACAGTTTGGTCAATTTCAACATGCAGTTGTATTGCTCACGCTACCCTTGACTTGTCAGTACCTGGTGATGCCACATTTTTCGGCTCAGCCCTTTCCGAGATATGAGCAATTCTAATGGGGGCAGCGTTTGTTTACATTTTTAAAAAATGAAACATAGGCCAACTCCAAATATTTTCCCAAAAGGTACTGCTGTTTGCTAGTTGTCTGCTGATGTTTTATAACCTTTTGGATGTTTTTGGGAATAAATAAAAATGTTTTTCTGAAATGTAAACAAAGAGCTGCCCCCATTACAATGACCAGGATCTCGGAAACGGCTGAAGAAGAAGAAAAAAAAATCTCAGGCACTGACAAGTCCAGGGTAGTGTGAGCATTACAACTGCATGTTGAAATTGACCAAACTGTCCCTTTAAAAGCATGTCTTGAAAGTAGACTGGTGCATAGCAGTGCGCAGCACCGGTATAAAATTTACACCTTGTGCATACTACCAGTAAAGCTAGATTTATGCTTCGGACGCAGAGCCTCTGTGTCCGTCCGTCTTCTGTCTGTGCGAGTCCACGCCCCCCTCGCAGAGGCTCTGCGCCCGTCGTCGAGCGCCTCAAAAAAATTCGAACTATCCGTCGGACGGACACGGAGGACGCAGACAAAAAGGCGCTATGATTGGTCGTCTCGCCACTTCCTTGTTCTGTTCTTGTGGCAGCGCAATGTCAGTTGTTTGCGAGAGCAGAACTGTATTCTGTTAAAAACTATATTAATGCCTTGTGCGTAAATGTGTGTAAATCAGGGCTTTGAACCGTTATTTTTTTCCAAACGGTTCGTTCCGAACAGAAACGGAATTATTTCGTTTCCGGTTATGTGTTCCACCAATAAATTGACGTTCCCGAACTGGTTAGAACAAAAAAATATTGTTCCCGGAACGGTTAATTTCGTTCCTGTCAGCTGATTACTCCCCATAGGCCTAAGTGACGTTAATTAACCAAGAAAGACGGAAGTGCAAATGGGTCAGCCTACATTCCAAACTGTTTATTCAAGCGGATGAAAAGAATATCCTTCAGAATTTTGTCATTCAGGGACGACCTAAGCGGAGAAGCGGAGAATAAACCTCAATGATGAAAATGCGCGCTCCATGCTGACTTGGGTCATGGGGAGCGCTAAGACGGACATTGTGAGTTTGTACATATTTGAAGCGGCCATGGATGCCCAATAACGAAGAACATTCTCAGTGCGCTTTAAACACCCTTCTCTGCAAGATCTAACAATGATGCAATGGAAACTTTGCCCTTGTATGACAATGTTATTTAAGATGTGGACTGGAGACTTTGTATTCCACAGCTCTCTCTCCATTCAGTCAGAGAATGTCTGATGTCACACAGGACATGAACCTCAGCCGTCATGGTAACGTGCGCAGGAAAATAATTACTTTTTTTTTAGTTTGAGGAACGGTATTAACCGGTATTAACCGGTTACCATATTTTTTAAATAAGTGTTCCCGTTCTAGAACATAAAAAATAATAAAGTTTCCGGTTTCGTTTCTGTTCCCTGTAAAATACAAAAAGTTCCCGGGTTTCGTTTTCGTTCCTTGAACCGGTTCAAAGCCCTACACAAAGCTACAAGCTAACAAACAATGCATCAGTTGAACACTTGTGGCACAATGCCTGTGGTTTTACTACCGTAGCTTCCTCCACCGAATGTAAACACACATCAGCAGAATCAACTGTCTTTACATGCTTGCATTTTCTGCTCGTGAAAACAGACTGGGTATGTCAAATAATGATACCAGTGCATTGCCTTTGCAATTTGTGTGAAAACACCTAGCTAACCGGGCTAGAAAGCAACATTGCTTAATGATGACCGCAGTGCTTACAATGTAGTGAAAGTAATCATGCAATTTCAAATGTGTCTTGCGACGAGACCTCGGACCTCGCAGAACTTGCAGATGCATGAATACAATGTTGGTTCTTTTCCACTCCCACGCCACTTTTGACAAGCGCAGTTGCAGAAGTCTAATCTGACCTTAAGAGAACAGGACTGGCCAAAACCAACATCTGACCTAGGTCAGTGGATTGTTCCGTTTCCTCTGTACCTGTGGCTTCGCTCCATCCTTTCCCCTCTCTCTCTCTCTCTCTCTCTCTCTCTCTCTCTCTCTCTCTCTCTCTCTCTCTCTCTCTCTCCCTCGCCCCGTCCACCTTCTCCCTTGTACTGATGTGTTCATGGCTCATCGGCTGAACAGAAAAATTGCAAGCTCACCACAGCTTCAACATTTGGGTTGGATTGATCCACTGACCTATAGTAAGTGGAACAATCAGACCCAAATGTTGATGTGACTTCTCATACCATCACCCACAAGCTGTCTACATGACATGCTTCGCGATAAACAATGTGCAGTGCAGCATTTGTGATAAACGATAAACTCCGGAGGGAATTCAGTTGCTAAAATACTGCCAGTGGCTTACCATTGACACGCCATCAGATGGGTGAAATGTTGGATGCGCAACATTACTGTAGTGCATATACATTCACTCTTCCTACTATGAGTGCACAGACAGTGTGCCTCGTAAAGCTTGGCCAGATGTGGGTTAATGACATAATGTCCAATAACATGGACTTTGGTGCAATAAATTTGGATATGGGTAAAGGTAACAATAATAACGATGAACAGGCATACATAAATTAAGTTTCTAACATCTCACAATGGCGCCAGTACAACAACTTGGCACTTAACGTGAGCAAGACTAAGGAAATGGTGATGGACTTTCGGAAAAAGAGGGGAAACTACACTCCACTTTCCATCTGTAAACAACCTGTTGGTGTTCACATCACAAATGACTTAACATGGACAAACAACACACACAATATCATTAAGAAATCCAGGCAGAGACTGTACTTTCTGCGCCTGTTGAAAAGGTGCAAAGTTTCCACACCCATCCTAAAAGCCTTTTACTCCTCAGTAGTGGAGAGCATCTTAACAGGGTCCATCATCACCTGGTACGGAAACGCCACAGTGCGTGAACAGAAAGAACTACAAAGGATAGTGCGCTCTGCTGAGCGCTGTATTCGTCAACCTCTGCCAGCCGTGAAAGACATCTACACAAAGAGAGTGCTTATCTAGGGCCCATAACATTCTCAAAGACCAGTCACACCCAGGATATGGACTATTTAAAAAACTGAGATCTGGAAGGCGACTGTGCTGTCACAGAGCTAGAACTGAGAGACTGAGAGAGAGCTTTTTTCCTCATGCCATTTGCTTACTGAATTTCTCCTAATTACTTTGATTGAACACACACACACACACACACACACACACACACACACACACAGCTTTTATTTTTATTTTTATTTTATTTCTTCTTCACCCTTCTTCTGCACACTTGTTTTGCACCGGCCATGCATTTCATTACAAGTGACACGAAAGTGTCTCTATTAGTACATGACAAATAAATATCCTTGAATCCTTGAATCCTTGAGGTGGATAAGGATCTGCTAAATACTTTATGTTGGCCAATTCGGCAGATAGTAGCCTTGTGCTGCACCATTCCCGTGGTCATTGGTGAATGGGGATGTAATCATGGAGCACCAGAGGAGACAGGGCTGCATATAGAGATGATGAGATGTGCATTCAGTTATCATCCTGCTTCAAACCATACGACAAGGGTAGCCAGCCAACACACACACACACACACACACTCAGTCTTGCCGAGAGGAAAAGGAAACACCTAGTGATATTTTCAGGGTTTTTTTTTAATGAGAATTGTTTAATTGGTGTGGAATGACCCTAATTGAAGTGGAAAAGTGAATATCGCCTACATTATTTCTTTATTTTTATGCTTTATTTCATTTCCTTGTAGGTATTTTCTGTGGCAGATTTCTTTCGGAGGCCAGCAGGAATAGAAGAGGAGCAGGAGATTTCTCACACCAGTCTACAAGACACTGCATCCAATGGGAACCACTATGGCAGCACAGATTGACATATGGACTAGGCAAGAGGTGGGCAAAGTCATGCCCGGAGGCCACACGCCGCCTGCTGAGCCATTTGATCTGGCCTGCAGAGACTTTACAAAAAAGACAGAGTTTGTGTGATCCTCTCAGTCAAGATAGGGGTCTTGCGGATTTGAGATTAACCAAGTACATACTGTAGACCTTGGCTATTGTGTTCATCTAAATACATTTCAGAGACTATGGGAAGCCCTTACAGAATGTTCCCTTCTGTCCATACCAAATATTTGACAATGTTCAGCTCAACAACTTTTGCCAAAGTGTTTTGGATTTGTAATTATGTTTTACGTGTTAAATACTGTATCTCATTTACTATTGCTGCTGATTAAGACCTGTTGATGATGACATTACAGGGATTGTGTGTGTGCGCATGTGTGCGTGCGTGCGTGCGGGTGTGAGTGTGAGTGAGTGAGAAAGAGAGAGATTATAAAATCTTTTCAATACTCATTTTTTCATATACTTATTTTAAAACATTGTGAACTGACCAAGTAAATGTGTGCAAAGCTTATTTATTATTATTATACTGGCGAATTAGCTTTATCATAATGGTAAAATTATGGTAAATGGTAAAATTGTGTGCTTTGCTAATATTATAAAGAAAATAAACATATCCATGTACATGTACATGAATGTTCATATGTTTCGTAAAAAGTCGATGTATGTGTTTGCGTTCCTCTCTTTTCATTGTCATGAATGAATATGGCATGTCTTTTCTGTAATTGAAGTAGTTACAGTACCTCCGTCAATAACGGATTTGGATGACATTTTGTGGAGTTGTTGGAAATGACAAAAGGAACAAGTGATTCCGTTTTGGTGGTGATCCGGATCACGATGCGGATCCAGTAATTTTTTAAAAGATTCTTCACCATTGCGGGATAGTACGAATTTTGATATCCCAGTTTCTAACAAAAACAAAGCAGAAAGACTTGAAAAAAAATATAGTGTAGTATAGTCAAATGTTCTATCAAACAGCTTCCTTGGCAGAGGTCTGCACTCTCTGAGTGCAATTGTCAAAAATATTTTACCAGTAAAAAGACATTGGTGTGATTTTCAGACTTAGACAGAACTAGACTGGGCTCTCCGCTCCGCACAGACATAGGGTCTTTCTCAAAACCTAGGACAGTGTCCTTCCAAGTGTATCAGCCTAATTAGTCACGCCCAGTGATCGGATACTCTTTATTAGTCACACCCAGTGATTGGATATTCTGTAGAGTCCACCAAAGAGTATCCAATCACTGAGCGTGACTAATTAGGCTGATACACTTGGAAGGACACTGTCCTAGGTTTTGAGAAAGACCCATAGACAGAATTAGACTGGCAGTGCTTGAGCTGAACACTAGACGGATGCAGTGCCGTCATCTTACCACAGACTACCTCAGCTGTGACCAATAGCAGGGACAGATTATGACTCCATGGGCCTCTGGAGCAGACAACAAGAGAGGGCGAGAGGGCCCCCCTCCATGGCATTGCAAGGTTCTATTTTTTATTTTATCCCTATACTGCACGGTGTTGCCATATGGCAACATACCATTCTTTTGGCATTTCCTGGTTTTTATATTGAAACCGTGACCTTGTTTTATCCAATGATGTGGTTTCTTGACATCACCTGACACCACACACTGCCCCAGGCTCGCTCTTTCCCTCACTGTACATGAGCGTGTGTCCTTGACAGATTGCTCTGACATTGGCCAAGATTTTTCACACTTTTTGCAATATTTACAAAATTTAAAAAAATATTGGGATGATCTATAGTTAGTCATGATCTGTTTTCACTATTTGTTTTGTTTTCAACTAAAATTATTTCCATTTTATGTTGAAAAATAGGTATGTTGCCATACGGCAACATTGTGCGGTAATGGAACAAGACGGTCAATAGGGAAAGTGTATTGATACAAATACCCAATTCTAATTGATTGATTAATTGATTTATTTATTGATTGAATGATTGATAACTGATAATATGTATAATTAAATTAAATGTTATAATAGGTGTACAGAACTGTTTTATGAGCTTTCACTCTGAGTACATGTAGAAAAGCGAACAAGGCCTATGCAGCCTCCCCAGACTGCCAGAGGTATACCACAAAAATCCCCAAACCCCAGATTAGAGCATAAAGCTACTGTCATCTTGACCATTTGAAGCCTCCAAAATGTTTTGACTTCATGTGTATGTTATAATTAGGCTAATTAGCGCACAACATTTGTGCAAATCTGTCATGCCGATCAAAAATTATTGTACAAAGTCAACCATTTTGAAAGTCAGCCATTTTAAAAGCATAATCTCGAAATTTCAAACAGCTCATAAACCAATTATATTATTAACACACGAGATTTACTGCAAATCCAAGCACCCACTGAAAAGTTGTGGCGTAAACAAAAGGTAGGCAGTCTCGAAAGATTGCCAACTTCAAAGTCAGCCATCTTGAAATTCTGCTATCTTTAAAGCACTGGCCTCACAATTTTACATGGCTTATTTACTCATTATAGAGTGTTATCACACAAGGTTTAGTATAAATCCAAGCATCCATTCAAAAGTTATGACAAATAAACTGTCGGTTATGTTGAAAGATGCCTGGCCCGCAAATCGTGCCTTCTTGAATGTCGGCCATCTTGAAAGTGTTGGCTTCCAAAATTAAATCAGTTCATGTACATATTATAGACAGTTACCATACACATTTTTTGTGCAAATATATGCACAGATATTGTCTTAATACCTAATATATTCATTGGTGGTTGGTCAAAGTAATACCACTGAAATACTGTTTTTCGGGGATATAATAAACAGTATTCACTTGTTCTCTCAGGGGCAAAAATGTGTTAAATAACTCCCTTGAACTGTTGGGTAAACGTTCAATGTTTTTCTGAGATAAAACAATTATATTTCTATAAAATAATCCATAATGTTGTACGACCCTTGTTTGGTCTTGGAGGGAAAATGTACACTGGATCCTTTCCGTAACTGCACAATGTTGCCATATGGCAACAAACCTAAATGTACCCCCCCAAAAAACTTTTTTTTTGAAAAAAATTGCAAAAATGTTTTAAGAAGTTCATTTTATGTGACAAAAACCACAGTTAGATTTTTTTCCATGATGGGATAATAATGTGTGCAGTATAGGGTTATTTTATTTATTTATTTTTTGGCATTGCAAGGTTCTAAAAGATTCTGGGGTTTACTAGATAAGAAGAGCCTTCGTTGTTGGGGATACAGGAGTTTCTCCTGGGAAAATGTGAAAATAAGTAGTTTAAATAACAATTTTAACACAATAAAAGAAGAAGGAGGAAACTGGCACTCCAGTTTCATTCCTTTTTACTGATTTCAAGGCAACAAGTGGACTGACCGACAGATGCAGTCACTCAATCACTGGACAGAATATATCACAGCTGTCAATTAGTCATTGGTGATGGTCGTAGCCCATCCAATTAACCAAGGTGAAAAGGTAAGTGTGAGACATGGATGCACAAGGCATGAGAAAAACAAATAAAAGCACAAGTCATGATTGAAAACTAATGTTCAATGCATTATACACAAACTGTGTGACTTTTTAGCCAGACACAAGAGTACAGGACTTCAACACACCTTTTTTTCATAAGAATGGTAAAAAGTCCACTTCATCATTGAGTCCTCTATCACCTCCCTTATGTTAGGAGGAGGTAGCCTACAGTCTCAAGAACCACTGCTCTCAGGAGGGATGGGCTTTTGCTTCTTCGTAGTGCACAGCCATGGCGTAGTCCTGTTGTTTTGTGTGAATTGCAGTCTTATGATCCCCGAGACGGTATTTTAATCTTCTTTTAGTTATTTCAATGTAGAAGTGGCCACAGGGGCATTCCAGTCGATAAACTACCCTTACGGAAATCGACCATGGTTTTACTACGAAAATCGACCATGGTTTTACTATGAGAACTAACTAAAACATGGTTTTATGGTTCATTTCACTTTTTTTAGCACAGTTTGTGACTATGGTTCAACCATGGTTTAACTATGGATTTAAAAATGGTTTAACTATGGACTTGCAATGCAAAAATTAACCATGGTTTTACTATGACAACTAACCATGGTTAATAGTTATTCATTACATTACAGTGAGCTGACACTTTTTTATCCGAAGCGACTTACAGGCTATTCGTTACAGTCCCTGGATCATTGTTAGGTGTCATGCTCAAGGGCACTTCAGCCATGGATGGAGGTCTACGGAATGGTGACGGCTGGATTCCAACCTGCAATCCTGTGATCTAGAGTCCAACTCCCTTGCCATTACACCACGGCTACTCACATGTGATTATTCAGGGGTTTCGTTCGTGACTATGGTTTTACCATGCACCCCTTCCCCCCACCGTCCTGCAATAGTCTTACATGTGTCAGCAGAATGTCCAATCAAAGTTGTTGAACAGTAGGCCTATTTTATGTATTTTTGGAAAGATCTTAACATTTCATTACACGTACATCCTCACTCCGTACCACTGAAACATTGTATCAGAGACAGAGAATCTTGTTGTTGTTAATATCAAAAATCTATTGTTGTCAGTATAATTTTGTGAATACAGTATTTTAAATTACATAATCTTTCTTATGTATAAGCAATTTATTTGCTTTTCTTAACTTTAAGTTAAGGTCAAGTGTGTTGCCAGCGCAGGGAAAAAAAAAACATTTGGGAACCACCATTGATATCGAGACTATACTTAGGCCTACCTTATTTAAAGTTCATAGGTCTATAGACGGCTAATGTCGCCTATATAAATCCTTCAATGACATTAATTACCCCGAATAGATTCTTACAGACTTTTGAAACACAAATTACATAGGCCTACAGTTTTTACCAATATTGTAGGACATGTTCGTAATTGCACATGCAACAGCCATCTGCGCAGCGTGCATCCGCACTTCGCCATTGCAATGCATTCAGGTTAGAATGTTCTAACCAGAATGCATTCTACTTTTGCAGAGTGTATGCGTGCTGCACAGACTCCCACAGCATGTGGCATCACAAATGCATCCATAGGCTACAGCACTGGCGTGCACAGACATTTTGGGGGGCAGGTCCTGGGGTGGTTGTGGGGGGCATGTGGAACTGGCGGCTGTCACGCTTCGGTTATAATTATTTTTATTTTTTTAATCACATTTTAATGAACATTCCACAGTAAGCTAAACCAAACATTTATAAATGTTTAAAATTATGAATATTATGTCGGAAAGTTAAAATAATTAGATTACCATGCCGAGAGCATAATTTACCGCATGGACTAAAAGGTGTACTGTCACTTTAACTGTGCGTCTCCCAGCGCAGCAGTTGAACATACTTGCAGTCATCAGGAAGCGATTCATTCAGATTCCTTACTTGGAAAACTCTGCATCTCCGATTATTTTTCCTCCATTAGTACTGATTTTAATTAGTTCATGTGTGTTTTCAAACTGTTAAGACCAATATTAAAGCCCAACTATCATTGCAAGACATTATCAAATCGTATTACACTATTGTGAGTGAAAACTGCTTCTTTGGGTCGGAGATTGTATCCGTGTAAGTAATAACACTTTTCTGGAGGTGTCATTAAACACAATCCTGTTTACCGCCGCATAAGACATTACTGTGCACCCTGTTATTATTGCTATTATTATCTGTTCCATGCCGCCGTCTGTTACAAATGTTTGGCGCGTTGCATATTTCATCAGGAGGCCGACGTTTTCCCAAACATACCTAGGCCTACATGAATCCTCTCGCTGTTTCCCAAACATTCTACAGAACAGGTTCATCGTTAGACCTGAAACTGTTTGAGCAACTTCTGGATTCATTATAGGCTAATAATGGTTGTTACAATCATGTTACACCGTGTTAATTGTTGACATAACTTGGGCTACCTCTTCTGCGGTAGATTTGATAAATGCACAATTACCAAAGTCTCATTATAAAAGTCAAGGCTCTATGTAGGCTAGATCACTTCCAAAGTCACTCACAAGCAACTTTCAACATCTTAAATAGGCTATTGACTGCTACCTGGCTGGAGGGGAGAACGGTGGGGGCTGCCCGCCACACTACTGCCTGCGCAACGCGCTTCCGAATCTTTCAGTCCAAGCGCGCTCACGTTGACAAATGGAGGGATGTGTGCCGTTGGAGGGGGCATGAGGCATTATTATCACGCGATTTTAATTGACAGTCATGTCTAAATGATGATGGGAACATCGACTACAGCGTTAACCCTACATTTAAGGAATAAAATAATAAAATAATAATAATAAAAAACGAACTTTCAAAAGGGCACTTTTGTCCGTTAAAGGCAACTTGGTGCTGCCCAAGCAACACCTCGTGTCTATCTGTGCACGCCTATAGGCTACAGCAATGGCATTTGCAGATTGGTTCCCAGTCTAGTTCTGTGTTTGCCCCTTGCTCAAAACAGGACGTTCAGAACCTTTGGATTATTTCTCTGAAACGACCAATTGGCCTGCTTGTGATGCTGTTATGGATACCAAGTAGCAGAGTTTGGCGTTAATATGGGACATGGTATAGCTAATAAGTCCAGAGCGCTCTGTGAGGAGACACAAGCATTAATATGGGATAGAGTTTGGTGTAGAACATTAGAAAACATCCCTCCCAAAGCCTCATACAGTGTCGGTAGCACCGAGCTATTGTATGTATTGTAGGTCCGGTGCTTTAGCTCAGCGATATCGTGCTGTGCCTCCTCCCACTGTGCTGCCCGAACTGGAGCGTTGACTGGTAGGTGGCAGGTTCAAGCCCCGAGCGAACTAGTGCAGGATCACTTGCCTGATTATCATAGACTTGCAATCGAGATTCGATCTAGAAGCAGCGCCGCCGAAGGTGTTGCGTCACTAGGAGGGCGCAGCCTGGCTACAGGATCACCTCAGTTACACTGGTGCCGTGCCCCAAATCACCTTAGGGCCTGTTTATACATACCGGGTATTTTGATAAACAACAACATTTTTTCTTCTTTTTCTACGCTTACCAAAATATTTTCGTTCATATCATGGGCAAATACGAATAAATATGCTGATGAGGGCCATAATTATGTTAAGTCTGTGTGTGGTAAGGACGCCATTCAAGTCTCCATTTATATCCGCTAACCAGAGTTTTTTGAGGGTTTGCTTTTAGAGGAAAAATCTCTGTTTGTTTGTAAACGAAAGACACAAACGAAGGGCAAGGTCTACGTTTATCAAAATAGCCTACCCGAGTATGTCAAGTCAAGTCAAGTCAGCTTCTTTTGTCACTTTATTTATGCACAAGTCATACAAGGAACATGAAATTACGTTTTCTCTCTATACCATGCCAGGACATAGACATATACAAGACTGACATGTTATAGACTGACATAAAGTGCAAGACAGGACAGGTAACAGTGATGGACTGGTAACAATAAGTGGTCAATAATAAATACAGTAGCCAAATGAACATTTAACATTTAACATTCAACATGTAAAAAGATGATAGGATAAATATAAAATAGAATGTATACATTACAATAATAGAATAATAACAGTGGCAGTAGCAGTAGTAACAGTATAATGACAATAGTATATGTATAGTATGCATAAATAGCTCATCAGTTACCCAAGTGTTCTGTCCATTAGAACATTCTCTCAATAGAGCATGTTTAAAGGCCAGTTCACACCAAAGATTCTTTGGTGTGAACTGGCCTTAACACATTCATGATTCCTCCTGGAATATACACTTGTCACTTTCACAGTTTATGGATATCATAGGCCACAGCCAATTTGACAAATAACATTGTTGACTAATGCCAACCTGTTTTCATGTAGCTACAAGGTTCTTCATCTCCGGCTGCCTCCTATCCCCCACCCCTCTATGTAGGCCTACTGCTACTGCAGTGACAGTCACAGTACACAGACACACTATATTGGGGCCATCTGTTGCCCCGTCCAAGTGCTGCCAGGTGTCAGGATGGTGGGTTCACAAAGGAACAGGGGAGGGCTGACCTAAGAAGGCTTATAAGGTCAATGGGGGATGGGCAAATGTGGTGGCTGACTGATCATACTGGTAAGACGGCCAACTCATTGGAATGACCAGCCTAGTGACATGCAGTATGTGGCGCTTTTAACAAATTTAAGCTCATATTTATTCGAACACGTGTATGCAATAGAAACAAAATAAATATTTACAACAACAAATTATGCGGAACGCCCATGATCTGACAGACTATCGTGAACAAAACACATCAGCAAAGGAAGCCATTTTAAACTATGTCTTGCTAGCGCCCCTAGCGGTGGGGTTTGAGTCAACCACCATTCTGCCTCGCGTCGAATCTTTGTGCTCTTCGTCGTGTCGTAGCCATTCCCTGTTGTTAGTGGATTTTGGTAGCGTGTGTTCTCTTTGTCTGACAACCAGGCAACTGCATGATCAGCCTGGATGTAGGAGCAACGGGTCGTCTTCTCGGGCCAACTGTTTACAGGCTGTCGCAGCAAGAGAAGAAATCAAGGATGGTTTTAGTGCATGTCGGATACCTGGTTCTTCCCGTGTTCGGCTCAGTAAGAAACAGAGGTATTTACACGTCTTCCTTGTTTCCTTGACAATCACACCAGTCTGAATGCGGTTCATCTGTTGTTGTGTATTGTTTTAAACTTGTGGAAATTATCTGGGGGGCAATCGGTGGCTGTTGGCTAGCTAAAAAAACTGATTTGGTTACCATGGGCATGTTCTAGCAGCTGAATTTTACGGTCGACTGTTCCCATTAGCAAATGTCTGGCGTCTGCATGCTATATCTAAAGGTTGGTGGTTAAGGTACGTTAGGCCCGAAATATCAAATGGTCTCTGCATCCGTCTTGCAAATGAGAATAAATCTGGAAAATTATTACACGCTGCAATTTGTTTTGCTCGATCAAACTGTTAACAGGCAAGCCAATATTTGGATACGATTGGCATCAGGGCTAAACTGAGAATCCAGCATTTGTCCGACTGGGCTAACGTTCAAAGCTAGCTAGCTTTGCTAGCAGGTGTATTTTGAAATGCATAATTGTAAAAGAAAATCCAAAAGGACACATACACTTGGGCTATTGGACTTATTTCGATTTCGGATGTTTATGTGCGCGTGCACCAAGGATACATTTTGTGAAATTGAAAGATTTGATGTGCTGTTGCTGATGTCATTTGAGGATTATGCGGTAATGATTGCTTGGCAAAGAGCTAGCTAGCCGCACAACGTTAGCTATAAACGTCGGTGAAACTAGTCGGTTATTGGTCATTGGCTTGGCGTAATTTTTGGCTTCTCCTGGAAATTGTATGATGGCCTGAAAGGTAACATTTTGTCTGTGCAACGTGTGAAGTTCTCAGCAACTAGCCTCCAGTTCTAATAACATTCAACGAGTAACAGCTAGCCAAACGACATACGGGATAATGGCATACGGGAGTTCCTAGTAGCAGTAGTCACTTGAGAAGGGTTTTAGCCAACAACATTGGCTTGCGTCTCTGGTTACACTCAGCTAGCTTAGCGAGCTGACTGTAACCAGCTGCTCAAGCTAGCCTGTGTGTATGTATGTGTGTGGTTTCTTTTCTTTTTATTTTGAAGGCTGTTAGTGTGTGTGCGTGGCTGTAGCTTTATTCTTCCATTCAATGGCATAGTGATTTTCATTGTGCTTTTATTTCTGTTCTTATTTCCTGTTCCATAGTATCGGGGCTGGCTCCTACATTCTGCATTATCCGATCTTTGTCGTCTCCCCCTCCATTGTGTACCTAGCTAATGAACCATCCGCTGCTGTGTGGTGTGGCGCCTCTCTGCCTGTTCTCTGCATTTAGCTGTTTTGTGAACCCCCTTCTTCATTTTTCCTTCTTTCCATCCGAGGACGACATTGGTATTTTCAAAAACACATCCAAGAATGTTTACTCCCTTTGTGTGAATAAGACTAAAACAATAGCTAACACCTTGTAGAAAAAAGAATTGTCTTTCTACATGTCAAGTTGCAATAGTTAACCCATTGTAGCGATTAGTTAATATATATATTTCATGTACCTTACCTTTCCATCTAGTCTTGGTAGACAACATATGTAAATTCCTGTAAAGTGGATACATTTTGCGTCAGTTTGTGCTTGTTTGCCATTGCCTTTCATTGCATTTGTTCACCACTAACGCCAGGGCTTTGCCAATGGCAGAATTTAAGAGATGCCTTATTGGTCAAATAGGATGAGACGTGTACAGCAAACGCTTGGGGTTTCGTTATCACGTCCTCCTCTGGTGGAGCAGCATACGACCAAACTGCAGTTGATAATGTAAAACAATTATTAATAACCAATTTGTTATTCAAAGACATCTTCCCTGCTTTTTGCTGGAGAAAATAAAACATTTAATTGGCTTGGCCAAAAAAAAAGATGTCTTATTCCTTAGAAAAGATTGGACTTCACGAAAGGCATGACACTTTTATAGGGCCACACAAAACAGCAAATAATCAAAAATGTAAAACAAAATGCTATCCATTTCACAGGGATGTTATTTTTCCTTGCATTGCAACAGAAAAAAACCTTATTAGATTCAAATTGTCTATTGTTTGGTTGTGGTCTCTCTACCTTTTTGTTCTGGTTATAAATAGACTTCAGTTGCATGATCACGTTTTATATTCATATTTTGTTTGTTTTTACATTGAATAGAATATTCCAATGTAATCTTTCTGTAGCAAAGATGTTACCCCTGCTGTTTACCTGTTTAACGTGTGCTGTTGTAGCTTAAACCACATTCTGCTCATTGGATTGCAGCTTTTTGTTTGTTTTAACCCGATACAGAGCATGAGTGGCCTTGCCTTCAATTTTTGTTTATTATTTTGTTGCATGATACTATATATATTTATGACAGTTCCACATATACTAATATTTTTCAATAAAGAATATAGTATTTTTCCTAACCTTCAGTGTGCTTCTTGCTCCAATTCCATTTATTGTCTCCCCACCTCCTCCTTCCCCTCCCTACTCCCCCTTGCGGTGACAAAGATAGACAGATCCCCGTCTACCATGAAACCTGATTAAGTTACAGTCATCTATGTCAGTTTTGGTCTGGTGCCACTTGAAGGTGTGGATGGTTAGGATTACTAAGTACTATGTTTTGGCTGATTTCTCATGTACAAGCAATTTAAAAAAAATCTAAACCAAATTCGAATTCTAAATTGGTCATTGATCACCACATTCAAAACAGTTTTTTGTTACATCATCAGCTGCACCTTCAAGATAGAAACCAGCAAGTAATTCTAAATGCAATGTAGGCTTTGCTCTTTGTTCTAACGGGGGAGGGGGGTTACCTTGCTTATTGTGTTCCTCTAACACTTTGGAACAGGTTAAAAGGCTACTAAGATTCCAAAGTTTTATAAAGCTGATGGAAGCACGCCACTCAAGTAACAGATGAAAAGCCTAGCCTTATTGTAGAGCAGTTGCAGTTTGGAGCTGAGAACCTGAAGTGTACCAGTGATTTAACATTTCAAGAAGTAGTCCTGTAAGAACTTAAGGCAGAAGTATAAAATTGGCAAATTTACAATGAAGGTTTTGCATACAGTGGAATTTCTCACTCAATTCTTGTTTTGCATCTTCTGTCTTATTCCCATTTCCAGTCATGCGTGTTACCCATGTGCTCTCTCCCCACTGACCATTTCCAGTTCCCCTTGCTTCACGTCATTACTACACCTTTTTGAAGCACGCACGATAAAAACAGCTAAACCTTGTCCTTTTCCATCAGAACTTCACTGCCAATGCCTATGTGTAGTGGTCATGGGTACTGTTTTGGGTATGTGCCAAGAACTATAACCACAATGATAACAGTAATGCATTTTTGTAGGTCATCTGAGCTTCAATAGACAAGTGGAATTCACACCTCAACTGGGTAAAAATGACGAGACCTCAAACAATCGCTTTCATGAAATCCTCTGTAGAACTTTATTTTTCTGAACTGTAAACACACTGTAGCCATTTGGAATCTCACAAATAGCAGGGTGACAGTATGTTCTTAAAGGTGCACTGTGTAATATTTTTAGCAGTTTATTTCCAGAATTCTTGCTGCCAATTCACAAATGTTACCCTTTTCAGAAACACTACTACCATCAGATTCTAAGTATTCATTATGACTGGGAAAATTGCACTTTTCATACATGAAAAGTGTCAGCCATTTTGAATCTCCAGAATTAGTATTTTTTAGCAGCAGATTTTAGTGTACTTTGGTCATACTAGTAAATATTAATTTATTACTAAATAAATATCCATGAAAAGATGACCTTTGTCAATAGGCAGCAGTTTCAATGAGCAGCACAGTTGCAATACCTACTCTGGCCACAATCCTACACAGTACACCTTTAAAGCTTAAATCTTGTCATTACAACGTCGGGCAGATATTGTTTAGTACTCTTGCTGTCATTATTGTTATAGTTCTTGGTATGCATTTCACCTCCGAAGACTACTACCATTCAGTGCCGGGTCTTGGAATTGTTGGCAGCAATACTGATATATATTTGAGGGATGTATGCTATAGAGACAAGATGCCAGTAAACTACTGCAGACTTGTTTTTGTCCACCCTTATGTGGTTACACTGTGAAAGTGCCTGTGCCACAAGCTGTATGTTAGGTCTGTTAACATTTTCACATGCAAAGCTCCGTTGGAACAATGCTTAACACAGATTTCAATTTAATTCATATCTTTTGTATAGCCTTGGTGGAACGTAAACCTAAGAATACTTACACCAACCAAATCAATATACAGGCCTATTTACAGTGTAAATATATGAAGGCAGTAGTCTTTGTCCATAATGCGTAGCCTCACAGTTGACACCATAAATCAATCAGGACTGGTGCAGGCCGTGATATGAGAAAGGGGCGTAATTCACTAAGTTGCACACTTTTGTCACATTATTGCCAAATTTCAGGCAGGCACTATTTATTTGAGGGAAGAAACAGAAAACACCCTTGGATGTCAGAGATTGCATTAGCCTAAGTTATGTTGAATATTTTACAAAGTTGAACTGTCTGAGGTGGCATTGTTTGAATACGAAGATACGTTTTCAGAACCAGAATAAAATATCTGTGAAAATTTGACTTAATTGGGATGCAATTGCAAATGACAAATGCCTCGCAAAAAATGCTGTGTGTTTAAGATTCAAAAAGCTTTACTGTCTAATAAGTTGCCATATTAGAAAATGGTCTTTTTCAGCCTCACTGGTGTTGATGTTAATGGAAAAGCTTAATGCAGAGTGTAGGCCTATGGCATATTGCTTTGTCGGCTTTGAGATTTCATGAGGTGGGAGTGAGAGCATAACTACAGTTGACCATATGACGTTTGTTGCCATTTGCTAGCTGTTAAAGCCCACTGGGAAACTCCAACTCCTATTGTCATTGTGACACAGCACTCCACAGCACACAAGTGAACGTTGCACACAACTAAATTGCATTTATGCCTCACCCGCGCAAGGGGGCAGCCCTCAGTGGCGCCCCATGGGGAGCAGTGCGGTGGGACGGTACCATGCTCAGGGTACCTCAGTCATGGAGGAGGATGGGGGAGAGCACTGGTTGATTACTCCCCCCACCAACCTGGCGGGTCGGGAGTCGAACCGGCAACCTCTGGGATGCAAGTCTGACGCCCTAACTGATCACCCATGACTGCCCACATTAAGCTAAATTATGCACTTTTCTCATAGGCACTAATATTAATGTGTCTCTCATTTCAAAATGGCTGTGGCCTTACTACATGATTGACAAGTAAACTATAGTATTGCCGGATGTTGCAGTTGTGTATAGGTCTGTCATAACCAGGCAAGCAAATTAGGCAATTGCCTAGGGCCCCCAGATGAAAGGGGCATGACTGGTGAAGTGTATTCAAATGACGACATTGACAACTTCGTTGTTCAACGACTGAAAAGGGCGATGATCCTGCTATCGAATTCTCTCTCTCAAGGGCCTCTCCTCAATACTTTGAAGAGAAGAAAAAACAGGACACTGATGAGTGAAATTGTATGCAATCATGGAGAGTAAGGGCTCCCAAATACCGTGAAACAACCCTGGTTGTGTAACAGACACCGAATGGGCATAGGCCTACATACTGAGTCACAGACTGGGCCAATAGTTTTGCTCTTGTGAAGTTGCAGCGTGAGACTGTTATTATATCTTCTTATAGTGTATTTTGTCTACTCAATAAGGCCAGAGCTATGCTTGTTTTGTGCTTAAAACGGTGCATGCAATCAAGTGCACAGATCCTGGCCATATAATTAGAATATCATGAAAAAGTTTACTTTATTTCCATAATTCCATCAATAATGTTCACTTTCATGGATTGTATAGGCCTAGATGCATTGGCCACATTCCGAACTATTCCAATCATTCATTTGTTTATATTTTGGCCTTTCAAGTTTCAGCTCCCAAAAATCATGAACTGAGGAATTCACACTATTAGAATATTGTTGTAATAATAATTTTCTTCAGAAAAAAAGAAAAAATCGGGTCACATCAAATCAGTTGAAATTTGGTACTTTCTATACATAAAATGTCAATGTTCAATACTTGGTTAGGACTGTCTTTGTCTCAATCACTGCCATGATGTATTTAATATTGAAGTCAATGGCAGTGGCATTGCATGGGAATTATGGAAGCCCAGATATCCTTGATACCTTGCTGTCAGCTGTTTTTGTTTGTTTGATCTGGTGACCCACACTTCACTCTTCAATATACCCCATATATTTCCATGCCATGTTTTGGTGGTGTGGACATTTTAACTCCCCAGAAATGAAACCCCATTGAAAATGAATGGGGGTTTATTTCTGGTGAGTTAGAATTAAACTGGTGAGTTAGCACCAAAACATGGCATGGAAATCTACAGGGCATAGTTAAGTGTGGGTCACCAGATCAAGCAAACAAAAACAGCTGGCAGCAAAGCATCAAGGATATCTGGGCTTCCATACTCCCATGCAATGCCTCTGCCACTGACTTCAATGTTAAACACGTCATGGCAGTGATTAAGACGGACAGTCCTAACCAAGTATTGAATGTTGACGTGTTATGTACAGTGTAGAAAGTACCAAATTTCAACTGATTTGATGTGTCCCGAATTTCTTTCTTTTTTTCTGAAGAAAATTGTGATTTTATTACAAAATTCTAATAATGTGAATTCATCAATTCATGTTTTTTTGGAGCTGGAAGGCCTAAATATGTAAAAAATAAACAAATTAATGATTTGAATGAATAGTTCGAAATGTGGGCAATGCATCTATACAATCCATGAAAGTTAAACAATATTGATGGAATTATGGAAATAAATCAACTTTTTCATGATATTCTATATTCTAATTATATGGCCAGGATCTGTATTTGCTTCAGGAGGCACAATGGCTGAGATGGAAGTTTGGAAGATTACCCCTCACGGTTTTGTCAGTATTGCACCGCACGGCACATCTCCATATCTTGTGTCGGGTGTTCTCCCACGCGCAAAATTGACATAAAATTGCCATGCATCTGTAATGTCCGGAATGTGCGCATGCGTATCCTGCAGCAAGCATGTCCCGGGCCTTTTAGCCACTTCTTTTTTTCATACTTTGAACCCGGTGGCTTACACAGTGATGTGCAGAGTTGTAGAACTAGAAGTACTCTTATAGATGTCATTACATTAGTAGTATGAGATTACAAAGTTGACAGCATGTAATATACTACTAGTATTTTAATTACACATGTTAGAGTACCTCTACATTGTACAACTCTGGCTGATGTGACCTATGTCTGGATGATTACAGACTAATGAAGTAACACAGTTGTAGTCTGGTGAGTCAGACTATAACATGAAAAGTTTAGGCACTTTCATTAGCGAAGCTGTGGAACCTGTGTCATGGGGTTCAAACCAGTTCAAATGGGTTAACTGCATAATTGGGCAGCACAGCCGTGTCGTCACATGTGGCCTGCTGTAGGCCTACGCTTGCTGCAGTAAATATGCACATGCACATTGCATGTATGGATGCGTTCTGTGTATTTCATGTCAATTTTGCGTGCGGAATTGGCTCATCTGAGTGACTGGCATCATGAAAAGGTGTGTTATTTCATGCAAGTGTATTCCGCTTTTTGGTGCAACGTATTTTCTTTGTGCTATACATGGGCTTTCAATGTTATCAAGCTTTGGCTACGCACGCAGACAGGGATTCCAAAATGCTACTCAGCTAAGTTTTTAACATTGAACTAGGTGCATGGTTAAAACCTGTTTAGCTGGTTGGATGTTGTAGCAGTTTCCGTGGTTTCCGTACTCCTACCGACTACTTTCTGGGAGAACATATCTTATTGTGCGTATATCAGAATCGTTTTGCTTTGTAATGGAGTTATATTGTATCACGCCAATCAGACGTGAGTGCAGCGTTTGAGTGATCGCAGCTTCCAAACGCCTTGTCAGCAAAGGCGACCACTTTGCAACACAATAAAGCGTTATTTAGGGAGCATACCAAAGAATTCCGAGCAACATGACTATGTTCTCCTAAATGGTGTCATCAATAGTACAAAATCTGAGCAAGTAGATAAAGACAACAGGTTCTTGTCATACGCTGTGCAGGGCTCCGATAGAGCTCGAAAGTGACGTCACTTCCCCCGATTTCATGGGACCTCAACGGCGTTTTTAGCCGAAAATCGTAGCATGTAATCCAATGGCGGTATTAAAATGGCATTTCGATCCCCTTCGAGTTGTGCCACGAGCTCCATATATGTTGTTTCTGATATTTTTGCCTAATTTTTCGTATGAACCCCTAAACTTTTTAGAAAGCTGTGTTTCTTCACATTTTTCATGCCGACGGCCTCGGAACAAAACATTGATACTTCTGCTTGAATAATCTTTATCTATCCTCTTAAACAGCATATTTGGAGCCCAGCGCATATCATGACTGAGATCACAAGATATTTACTCGCTACCATGTTGTTCGATGGTCAACTGAGGTCCCGTGAAACGCGGAACTAAGGGGCGGGACTTTCGAGCTCTATAGGACTTTCAATGTTAAACACTGAGCCGCGTAGCATTTTGGAATCCCTGTATACGTGTGAAGCCAATGTTTGATAACATTGAAAACCCATGTACAACGCAACAGAAAAGGAGATTTGTCACGTGACCAGCCTCATGCGAGACAAGTAGTTTTCCTGCGGCCGAGGCAAATTTCTGTTGCTAAATGCACAAATGCAAAAATGACCAAAACCATATTTAACCCTAACCTGTCAATAAAGCAGTGTTTCTGCCGCTTTACTTCTGCCAACAACAGCGACATAAGCAAGGATAATGGCGAAATTATGCCAAGACCAAAATCACCTATCCTGTTGAAGAGTATGAGTTAACATGCAGTCATGGTGCACACACATCAAATTGGCACTTTATTTATTCGCATTGTCATGATGCCATGTTGTATCTGAACACAAGGTAGGCCTATGCATTTGTATGGTGGAATATTGACAACCACTACGGGGGATATTACGAACTTCCATACTGACGTTGTGGTAGTGAAAAATTGTGTAAAATATTAATGTGAGCCTCGTTAGGTATCTATCCCTTGATGATAACCATAGACTACTGTACGTACTGTAGCGCCCTGATAGCTCTGCAGCAAGTACGTGCACATATTCGCACATGGTTGCATACCTTGCCTGCGAGAGGCATTGATCACTATATTCATCTTTGTCCTGTTTACCAAAGTCTCAAAAGTCATTCTCTGCAATGTCAGAATAGAGAAACCTCAGTCCAGCCCAGCACTATTGGCACCCCTTAATTTTACTTTATCTATTATCTCCAGAAGTAAATGGAAATGTACGCAATTTAGGCCTACAGTATATCACCAGAGTCTTTTAACTGGAGGTCTGAAGTTATTTAGAATAGAATTTTGTTTGCAATTCCAAAGAAAGATATGAAAAATGGAATGTGCAGCAATATTGGCACCCCTTGTTAATATTTAGATACAAACCCGTTGACGGTGATTGCAGCCTCCAAACATTTTCTTGTATTCATCAAAGAGCGTGTGGCGCTTCTACTGGGGTGTTCTCTCACTCTTCCCTTGCTATATGCTCAGCCTCTTGAACATGTACAGGATTTGGTATCCTAATTACAGATTTGAGCTTCCCCTCAAGATTTTCAACTGGATTTGACAGTCATTGCTTGTCATGTTAGTACACTGCCCATATGTGCCTTAAAAATATTTTTTATAATGGTTGTGGTGGTGTGCACTTTTATTGGGGTCTGCCTTGGCTTCCACCCAAAAAGCCCTGCTTGATGTTAGTGTTTGGCGATGGTGCTTGTTGAGACAACTACTGAAGAATGTTCCAGATTGGCCTTCAGTTCTGTAGATGTTTGGCCTGGTGTTTTTGGAAAAAAAGTAGATGTCCGCATACTGTGGCTCCGCTTTGAAAATTTATTCAGGTCATACAACGTTTCGACCCAACAGGGTCTTCATCATCTATTAGACGCGCCTTTGTCCAGCACCTGGCCTCAGAGAGGTGGGATGTGCATACTCTTACTTTTATGAAGATTAGATGGCCTGGTGTTTTTTCCACCATTAGCACCAACTTCGGAAGACTTCTGTCATCAATTCTCCCCTCAACTCCACATCCAGGGAGGTTCCTTACAGTCAGAGTTCTTAATAAAACAACACATCATGGAAATGGGAATACCTAGGTATCTTGAGGTGACCTTTCATACTTTGGTAAAAAAAAAAAAAAAAAACACCACAAATATGTTCATTCATAGGTTTAGTCGTATCCCATTGACAAAAGCAATTTATCATATGTGATTCCCAAATTGGGGTTTCCATAGTGACTTTCAGCAAAGGGTGCCCCCCCCCCTCATATTTCCCCCCTCATATAGCTTATTTTTTAATGTTGTTAATCATTTACTATTTTGCATTAAGCATGCTATCTACTGTAAAATCTCGGTTGACGTTACTATTTCTCCTTCAAGCAAAAAGGCAGTAACTGCACACACCTCAGGAGTACACCCCTAAGAGGTTCATTATCTGCACCAGTTGTCACAGTACATGCTGACATGCATGTTTTTTGGTGAAATTCAGCTTCCCAATGTTGACAGTATTCATACAACCCCAAAACCAAGTCAGCTCCACTACCATTCTTGACTGTAAGGATGGGACACTTTTCTTTGTACTTCTCACTTGGTTACCACCACACATGCTTGAGACCATCTTATATAGCCTACATTTGTTTATCTTGGCCTCATCAGAGTCAAACAGACTAAGTAGGCCTATATGGATGAATTTCACCAAAAGAAACACGCAAACAAGTTATGCAAAAGAGTATCATTGAATGCACAGCACATCCAACCTTGAGGCAGATGGGCTACAGGCAGCAGAAGAACACATTGGGTGCCACTTCTGTCAGCTAACAGGAAATTGAGCCTACAATTTGTGCAGCTCACCAAAATTGGACAATAGAGAATTGGAAAATCTTGCCTGGTCAGAAGAGTCAAGTTCTGCTGCGAAACTTGAATGATAGGGTCAGAATTTGGCATCAACACCATGGAAACATGGATCCATCCTGCCTTGTAACAGCGTTGGGCTGTAAAGGTGTGGGTGATATTTTCCTGGCACACTTTGGGCTCAATATTAACAACGTGGACAATTAACCATGGGCTACATGGGCCACAGCCTACCTGAGTATAGTTGCAGGCACTTCTGATGGCAAAAGAGGTTGCAAAATGATTCAAGGAAGGTATTTCTAACAAAGTAGCCGGTGAGTGGATGTCATTAAAATCACACAACTAATGCACTGTGTATGATGGTGCCCAAAGTAGGCATTACAACTATGCTGCTCATTGAAACTGTGTTTGCATTGCCAGATGTGATATTGTTTTTTCATGAATAATTACGAAATAATAAACTAATATTTACTAGTATCATCGAAATAGAGTGAGTTTAAAGGGGTATGCCACTATTTTGGGGCTTAATACAGTTAAAATCGTTGGCCGGGGTTTATAAAGGTGGTAAAGTGTCTTATTTTTCATGTAAGCCTTTGTCTTGCTTTAAGACAAGTCAAAAAAGGGAGCATGTCGCTAAGATAGGGAAAGTCAATGAATCCGGGTAGCATGCTACATGCTACAGTGATCCATTGACTTTCACTAGCTTAGCTACATACTCCCTCTTTTAACTTGTCTTAAAGCAAGACAACGCTTAACATGAAAAATAAGACACTTTACCACCTTTATAAACCCCAGCCAACAATTTTAACTGTATTAAGCCCCAAAATAGTGGCATACCCCTTTAACAGCAAAAAAAATGTCAGTGCATGAAAAGTGCAATTTTCCCAGTCATAATAAAGACTTATAATTTGATGGTGGTGGTCAGTATTCGTGAAAAATTTGTGAATGGACTGGACAGTATGAATTCTGGAAATATTACGCTGTGCACCTTTAATGACAATTTTCTCTGTTTCCCTGTCAAGTGGCATGTGACTCTGGGTGTGAAATCCAGTCACATTTTTGCTCACCCCCATAAATTGTGGGCAAGCTCTATTAAAATAATAATAATAATAATAAAGAAAACAGCATTGGCCTGTGAGGATTATTAGAATACTGGGAAATGTTCTGTATGCCACACTACCAATCACTGCCCCACCCTTACGTCACCTCTTTGGGTACATACAGGGATAGCTGCAGTGGCGTGCAGAAGTTTGGGCACCCCTTTGAAAAATAATTACATGGGTTTATGAGACTGGACTCAAACCTGGGTCCCAATTGCCCCCCCAGCTTTCAGGGATATGCTGTGGAATAGGCAGCAGGATGGGGACCCGACACAAATTAACGGGAACGGCTCACTGTATGACTGAAATGGCATTAAAATCCAAGAATTCAACGGCTTCATTTTTCTGAGTCCAACCTGCATTCACGTACCCTTTTCTGCTGGGACCCCCTTTTAGACCCTAAGAGTATTTTTCTGGCCCCATGTTCCAAACAGCAAACATTTTGCCCTTTTAATATAGCTAAATTTTAATGTAAAATTTACTGGAAAAGTAAATACATTTATCAACCATTCATGAATATTGTTGCTAACCAATGAATGGAATGATTATCATATGAAAATATATATTGAAGGTTTATATAAATAGTGCCTTCTTTCCTTCCCTGCTTTGAGAATGCAGCTCTAGTCCAACATTCCTTTCGTTCTCCAGACATTCCTTTCACACCGATGTGACGGTGCACTCAAACCCTTGTCTTTTGAACTGAAGCAACATTTTGGGTTCTCACTAGCACCATGTCACAAATCCTCTGTGGGATTTTTTTAGACAATGTTTCATGGGAGCTGTTGTAGAATGTTCAAGTGAAATTCTAGAAGGACTGGCAAAATGTGTTACTCCTCAAAATGGCGAAGGGTAAGAATGCCCTAACCACATGGTGAGCACTACTAACTGGTGTGCTAACAACTCAACATCATGTAAGTGAAACACTTATTTTTTTTTCTTTTTTCCTGTGACCATTTTGGAGGATAGGCAGATACCTGTCTGTCTTTGGGCTAAACTCAAACTGCTAAGAAACCTTTGTAGTTCAATTGTTTGGAGAGGGTGTTGAATTTATTCAGGTAAATCTATTAAGGTTTTTTGTAATGATGCACAAAACATGCATGCATGACATTTGTGCTGAACAGTAATGGAAGTTGTAGTCTATATAAAATTACAGAAAATGAACCCCTTAAAACATCACTCCTTAAAACAGGCCTAGCTGTGTGGATTTGTTACTTAAAAATACAGTATATGAGACAACAATGCATGATTTCACCATTTGAATAATGCTACTAAATGTATTGTAAAGAAGAAGAGGGTTGGTTTATAGTGCTGAAAGTTAAATTCAATCCATCCAAAGTAGAAGTTTGGCCCTGTTATGTCTGTTCAATCCTTGGACGTAGTGTTTTTTTTTTCCAAAGACATGGTAAACTGAATCTCCCATACCAGGCAATCTAACAGCTGGTCTTAGTTCTGAACCCTTTTGTTTGATTGAAGCAAAAGTTGACGACGTCATAACAGCTGGGGTCCTGAGAGTTGTATTAACCCTTGGCACAGAGCCTATGTTATAACCTTGCTGTCACCAAAATCTGAATGGATAAGTCTTAATCTGCTAATTAAGGCTCTTAGCACTGTCATAGCAATGCTGTTATGATGTAGTTGAGTATTTTCAGCAAATAGTGAATAGGCCCACTGGCGACCCCATGCAGTAAGTGGCTACAATAACTGTCTCCAAAATAAATGCCTATAACAGCCAAACTGTCCTGTCAACCTTGTTTCAAGTTTAGCTGAGTGAGTGTTAGGTGACAGCTGAGATTCCTCAGTTGGCTTCCAAACATGTGTGAGTGGGAATGGCTTTAAATAGCAGCTAAATAATACTCGCTGCAGTTGCTGCTACCACGGCAACCGCATCAGCTGCTCTGAGGTGACAAAATGCCCAGCCTCAGAAGTGAAAGAAAAGAAAAGAAAGAAAAAACGAATCAGGTTGTTCCCCCCCATCCACACAAACACTTAACTTCATTTTTCCATCACTTTCTATCATTTTGTCATTATTTCTAAAACAGTAACTTATTTGTTCTGATTGATAACACACACACACACACACACACACACACACACACACACACACACACACACACACACACACACACACACACACACACACACACACACACACACACACACACACACACACACACACACGATCATTGACTAGTCGTGGGAATCTGCAGGACTTCCTGTCCAGTGCTAGTTTGTTTGAGCCAAGTCACCTGATAATAATTAGTCCCAACACCAGATTAATCACTCATATAAAAACTATACCTGAGATAAGAATGTTTTGAAACAAAGCTACATACTGTAGCCTACCTTATATAGTGCAGTACAATGAGTAAAACGTTTTTGCAGTTTATTTGTCATTGAAGTCAGCTGGTCTATCACTATTATTCAGGTTATAATGAAAACCCTAAAAAGCCTAAAGATTTTCATCATAAAGTTGAACAAGGTAGGATTACTTGGTTAAAACCGTTATGTAGCTGGACTTCTTTTTGAACGTGCACAAATAAAACCTCATAGCTTCAGTCTCCCACTACATAATCAAGGGCTGATTACTGCACGGCCCTACTAGTCCCAGGCCCAGGGGCCCAAGAATCATAGGGTTCCCTGAAGCCCAGGCCTCTGGGGATTTCTCAAAGGGAAGTGTCCTTGCCTTGCTGGGACAAGTAGAACCCATTTTTTGTGGATTCCATCAAAGACTATCCAATCACTAGTTCTAAGTGTAATTAATAACTGGATACTCCTTGGAAGAATGGGTGTTACTCGTCCTAGCAAGGCTAGCACACTTCATTTTGAGAAATACCATCTGTATTTCCATTCTCATGTGGTGTGAAAATCACACTTAACTGTACTATCAAATTTTCTTAGTGGACAAAGCCCAAACCTCCAACAGCACAAGGTCTCTAGCATCTTGTCTAAAACCCCAAATCTTATTGTAAACTAGCAACACCCACGGATGGAGGCCTTTCTTGTTGTGTGGCCCGGGGCCCCTTGGAGTCATAGTCCGTCACTGTACATACTGTAGTAGACAAGGGCACATTAGCACAGGCTGATATGGTACAGAATTGCAGCTCTTATACCCAGTTTACATACACACACACACACACACACACACACACACACACACACACACACACACACACACACACAAACTCATTATCTGCACTCATTGCGCTTGTTTCCTCTCGGGTGCCTTGATGTGGTCTTCCTCTTCTGTCCTTGCTGTCTCTGTAGGCTCCCACTTCACCCGGCATCAGCAGAGCCATGCTACCTCGTGCCGACACTTCCACCTAGGCCCGCAGGCGGCACAGCTGCCCCTCGACTTCCCCCCCATGCCCCACCACCACCCAGGAGGACAATCTCAACCAGGCCTGGCCCCCGCTCCCCCGCACCTGGCCACTGCACCCCCGCCTGGTCCGCCGCCACCAGCCCCGCCCCACCACCAGCAGCAGTCGGCCACTCACCAGCTCCATGCGCCCCCCTCCCTCAACCCCATTCCCCCGCCACCTCCACCGCCAGGCCCCCCCCAGTTCCAGGAGATCCAAGCAGCCCCCTTCCTACCTCAGGCCTTACACCAGCAATACCTCATACAACAGCAGCTTCTGGAGGCACAGCACCGACGGATCCTCCCTCACACCAGGTATGCACGCACTGCACAGCATGCACACGACATGCACACAAAAACAGAAAGTATACAATCAGACATGGATCTCTCCACACACATACCGCACACTAGGTGAAGATGACTTTGGTTTGGCTCGACTTTCATAGGATTGGCGATCATAAGCCTTTTTCACACTAGAGGTTCTAGAACTGTTCTGGTGTCATAAATATTCATGAAAGTAGGGGGGTGCTGTTGCGCAGTGCGCTAAGCCCCCCACATTTGGGCTTACATTGCCCAGGGGGACCCAGGTTCGAGTTTGGCCGGGGTAATTTCCCGACCCTGCCCCATCTCTCTCTCCCAATCATTTCCTGTCTGCTCTCACACTGTCCTATAATAATAAAGGTCAAAAAGCCACAAAAAAATACTTAAAAAAATATATATTCATGAAAGTTGGCAGGGGGTGACGTTCTGGTTTGGTACGTTTTTACACAGCAGAGTTCCGTACTGTAGGTACAGTAGGTGAGCAGTCGCCCCGAGTGGCCAATACAATAAAGGCCAGGTGTTCACACCATGGTTTAAAACACAAGCGAAGTCCTCATCAAAGTACCAGTTACTCATTACTCACTGGTCTTGTGAATTGTAGGGAATTGGATATTGAGGTTGGACTGTAGATTTTAGCTGTAGTAGGCTAACTGTAGCCAGTTCCCTCGGTCTAGCGAAAGTGCATTCGCAAAACAGGAAACAAATAAATGGATAGCCAGACATCCCGTCGCCCAAAACTACTTTCGCTGGGAAGTTTATCATAATTTCGCAGTGTGCACACTCGTCTAACGCGCTAAGAAATCTAGTGAAAGTTCTCTTGTCTGCATATTCAGTTGCATATTCATGGTCGCCCTGATTCCCTTCTGTTGCTCCATATGCATCTGACAATACAGAGCGATCTATCCCCAAACTACTTCTAATCCCTCACAATTTTCATGCTCAATTCTGGAATTTTTCACTATTGGCCAATCTTAGGCCCTGGCATATGGGGGCCCCTAGGCTGCAGCCCTATCTAGCCTGTGCGTTAATCCGACCCTGTTTCTCGCCATGGGTTGTTGAGGAATTCTCAAATAGTGCCGTCATCCGTTCAGTAGGGAATCATGACCACGATTGTGTTTATGTACACAGGCGAGTGTGTGCTGTTTGTTTGCTCCAATGATGCCAAGCACAAGCAGACATGGTGCTTTGAGACTATAGCTTCCATCCATCCATTCCGATGGTCCTTTCATCTCATCTCTCTCTTCTGCAGGCACACCCAGGAGAGAGCCCAACCGCCCCAACATTTGAGGACAGGGTACGACTACAGCACGCCTCTGCACGTCCCCCAGCCAATGACTCAGCAGCCTCGTTACCTGGCCGAAGGAACAGACTGGTAAAATAGTATAATAATAATAACAATACTACTACTACTACTACTAATAATAATAATAATAATAATAACAACAATACTACTAATACTATTACGATTACTACTTCTACTAATACTAATAATAATACATTTTATTTTTAGTGCCTTCCAAAATACCCAAGGACCCTGTACAAAACCAATACAATGATAAGACAAATGAGAACAAAAGCAGCAAATACTACTACTAATAAAATAGCGATAATAATAAACAACAAAGGGGAAAAAGTTACAGTTTCCAAGTAACCATGAAATGTCAACCCATTAAGGAATTTGGCAGATGTTCAAGGTAGATGGGGGTCAAATGGGGGCACCACCACTCAAAGGGCTAAGGAGCCATACAGTATATCCGGGGACTCGGGATCTGGTCCAACCACAAGTCATTTCCTGATCCGTTTCCATGTTCCTCCAGTTCTTTCCCTAATAACAACAATAGGGTCAGTGACGCTTCAGCAGTAGCATGCGTCAGGGCAGAGCAATGACAGCCAGTGCCACTATAGCATGGATTTTTGTTTGTTTTGGTGGACTATATAAGAGGCATGTTCATTGCAGAATATCAACCACCAATTTCTAATGAATTTATGGGCATTAAATGCTGTTACTCCACTTTACGTCTCAGCCGTACGTTTCACCCAATAACAACAATCTTGCTTTATTACAAACTCGTTTGCTGTTTTTCTTCCATCCTGCAGGGACCTGAGCGTGGACACCAGTCTGTCTCATCACCAGTACCACATCCCCCCTTTGCCTCAGCCCTACCAGCACTATCTCACCTCGCCCCGTCTGCACCACTTCCCCAGGAACACCTCCTCCGCCCAAGTGGTGAGTCTCCCTCTCTGTTATGTGCATCAGATTCAATCACTACCTTTACTTGTACTAAGAGAAATTCAGGTTAGAGTCCGAGTCTCTTTCTGTTATGCGCCTTACACTCAGTACGTTAACATGCACTTAAGATAAATTCTAGTTATTGACTTAGTCTGAGTTTTTAAAAGCCTTGCATATGGGTAAGCGGTTAGGGCGTCAGACTTGTATTCCAAAGGTTGCCGGTTCGACTCCCAACCCGCCAGGTTGGTGGGGGGAGTAATTAACCAGTGCTCTCCCCCATCCTCCTCCATGACTGAGGTACCCTGAGCATGGTACCGTCCCTCCGCACTGCTCCCTTGGGGCGCCATTATGGGCTGCCCGTTGTGTGCATTGTGCAGTGAACACTTGTGTACTGTGGAGTGCTGTGTCACAATGACAATGGGAGTTGGAGTTTCCCAGTTGGGAATTTCAGTCAAGCTGAAATTGAACTGACGTGGCATCAGTGCCTCACCTGACCACCTGTCCAAATGTTCATGCTAATTTGGGTGTCAGGTGGGGTAATCTTCACTAGCACTGTTTAATTACTACTTTACAGCAACTCATTTCACCCTATAAGTTACATTACCTCTATAATCACTCAAGACCAATTTTTTTTTCAGATTTTAATGAACATTTTTTTTTTGTATTTTGATATTCCACAATTCATACACTGTTGGTTGTTGTTCTTGGGACCTGACCCTTTATCAGCTGAAAGAGGACAACTATATAATTAGTTCGCTTTGAGAGGAAATGATTACATAAATCCTCTTCATGTCGCTCATATCACTGCTTAAAAATGTTTCAACTCATTTTGAAGTGAAAGTTATTCTTCCTCGTGTATCTATTTCAGGTTGTTCATGAAATTCGAAACTACCCATACCCGCAGCTTCATCTGCTGGCCCTGCAGAGCCTGAACCCCTCACGGCATGCCTCTGCTGTGAGAGAGAGTTATGAGGTAATGGCCGCTTCTCCTCATACCCCCGTCATTTAGTTATGCTTTTTCAAAAACGATAAACTCAATGGGCACGATAGACGTGTCCAATTTCAGGTTTCTGCACTTATTTTCTTAACCATGATACAGTGTGTTACAGAAGATTGATTAAGTGCTACTGCAAGAAGTTCAATGTCTTTACGTAACATACATATAAAAAAATCTAAGGAAATCAGACAAATACAAACTAAGTATGCTCTATCTTGAATTTTAACACAAACAATTGACACACAAGCAGCAAACAAAAGAATTGGGGCTACGACAATATGTCATGCCCATGAATAAAGAACTAGCTTTCAAATAGGCTAGTGTGTGACGTCAAAATTATTACCAGCCAGAGCTGCGTTTTATCTGGATTCGGCCGGTGGGCAGGTGCCAATATCAAGCTGTGCATGTATGAGGCCTCATCAGTATGTACACATAGAAAAGCAAAGTGTCCTCTGCGTTTTTGTCTTTCAGAATTTGGTGAGTCTTGAGAGCGGACTAAGGTCAAGTTAGGTAGGAGTCAGCGAAGCAGGTCAGATGGTACTTTTATTTAGAGCAGTGCTGGTAGACCAACTCTCAGGGCAACTTAGAGAGAAATGTTGGTAGGCAATAACATGACTGGCTTCTATTTTTTCTGATGGAATGGTTAAACAAGTTGTCTGCTGCTCATCCTAGTTCTATTGAAAGTTTTATAGTGATAAACAGTTGAAACATAATCTTAATGTGTCATTGCATACATAATGCTCAAGGATATGCCCTGTGTATCAACCCCTTTACAGTGTGTATGTTTAAGATACAATATATGATTCAAGATGTTATATTGTCATAAACTATACAATCTTGTAACCAAGAAGTCCCCAAAAAAGTTGGAAAGGTAGAAAAGTCCTCTCAGAAAAAGGCAGGTTTAAAAAAGATGTGATGAAGAATTGTCTTGTCGCTTCATGGCATCCTAACGACCTGTGGGAAGAAGCCGTCCCTTAGTCTACTGGTATGGGCGCACAATCGCACATACTCCTGTAGCTGTGGCCAGATGATATTGGGGTGAAGTGTTACTGTAATGGTGTGGGTCAGATATAATGCATTTGGCCTTCCTTATACACCATTGGTTATAAAGGCTCTTTACCTACAGTATGCTGTTAACCCACAATTTGTTTTTATTCCTCAGGAGCTCCTGCAGTTGGAGGACCGACTGGGGAGTGTGAACAGGGGAGCTGTCCAGACTACAATTGAGCGGTTTACGTTTCCTCACAAATATAAAAAGGTACTTCCCCAGGAACCACCACACTTTGCGATCGTTCCAATGAGAAATTACAATTTATTTGTGTTCATGCCTTGATAAAATTCAATGGCTTGATACAGCAAAACTTCTTGCAGTTGAATAAAGGAAAGACTGAAATAATTATTTTTTGGAAACAAAGATGGAAGACAGACACTCAATACTTACCTACACTGCATGCAGAATTATTAGGCAAAGAAGTATTTTTTTTACCATATCTTCCATTAAATGCACATTTTCAAACTCCAATTGTGTGAACATGACAAGCTATTGGTTTCTTATCTTGGCCATGTCTCTGAGCGCTTAACACCTTGTTCTTCTGGACAATTGATGTACGTAGGTTTCATATGCCAGTGCTGCAGGGTAATAGTTTTCTGTTTCTGTGTTACTTTCATCTTTAAATCCTCTCAATCTTTGTGAACATGTTTCTTGTGACCCTGCTGGTTTTGTACCAGTGTGTTTGATATTTCTGTGATCATGTGACTTATATTTACGCAATTTCAAGACAACCACGTCGCTCCGGAAGACAGCCTGTTGTTACACGAATGTACATTACCTGGAATACTTCAGTCCAGTAGGTTCATGCAGGTTGGAGTTGGAAAATATTCATAAAATGGACGATATGGCCCCTCTTTTGGACTCAAGAATATCTTTGCAACCTGATCCTCTATATCATTTATGGAGTGGTTATATTATTATGAAAGCAGATACTGAAGTTTTTATACAAAGAGTCCAAACCAATAGAAGGTGTCAATAATAATCTTGGTCATATTTGCCTCATGGTTCAGCACATCCTAATCCTAAATACCGTGACTTATTGTTTTCTGTGCTTTTTTCTGCTTACAGAGAAGACCACAGGAGTTTAAGTTAGGGTTGGAAGAGGAGGAGTTGGACACGGATGAAAAATGCACAATATGCCTGTCGATGCTCGAGGACGGAGAGGACGTCAGGTGAGGAGTGAATTTGAAGTTTATGTATGTGGGTCAGGAGTGTGCTGTGTAGTGTCCAGAATGTGCACACATCCAATAAAACAGGCGCTGGGTCAAAAAAAAAGGTGAAGGAAAATTCAGTACACACTTGCTCCTCACTGATTTATTAACACAACCTCCTGACGAAGACTGTGTGTGGTCGAAACATCTAGCCTAGTAAACCAGCTCCACCCGCTGGACACCAAAACATTTTGGCTGGCGAGTGGGTCTGGCCTCGGATCAAAAACATTTTGAACACTGTGCCCTGAGTCTGGCAAAACCAATCACAACGCAGAGATTTGTTTTGAATCAAAGCGGGCAGGGTTTTGAGGGAGTGACGATGAAGCTCGCAACACCGTTGGGAAAGCACATCAACGGCAAAGATCGCTGATTGGTCAGAGCGCCGGCACGGTTTGAAAAAACAACAGGTTGTTCTCATCAACAATCTTCGGATTTATCGTTCATCGGGGCCAGACTAAATTACACACCCAGTCTCACATTTAGGCTGGTTTATCAGGCTACGAAACATCCTAATAAATGGGTGAGCAGCAACAGTGTGCAAATCTTTCTTCAGTTGTGAAGTGAACCGAATTGTGTATGTGCTTGGGTGTTTGGTGCTTGGTGTGTGTGTGTGTGTGTGTGTGTTTGAAACCATAGTCTGTGGAAATTATTGTTCTGTTAAATTCTCTCATCCTTGCAGCAGCAATAGCCGGTCTGTAGTTATTCAATATTGTATTGCAGTGTGCTGTTCAAGATGTGTAGACTTTGCTTTGTCTTATTCCCCCTTCTTTCCATATTAGTAAATCATTATCTCTGCTGGTCTTTGCTTTCATTGAAGGCAAATGTCAGAAAGATGCGTTCGGTGTGTTTATGTGCGTGTGACGTGTGCATGTGAAATTGTAGTAGTGCACTTGTCAATGTTATCACACTCTCATTTTTTTCTACCTCTCTTCTGTTTTTCCTCAATACCAGGAGATTACCCTGCATGCACCTCTTCCACCAGGCCTGCGTGGACCAGTGGCTGGTCACCAGTAAGAAGTGCCCCATATGCAGGGTGGACATCGAGACCCAGCTGTCGCCAGAAAGCTGATGGTGTTTCTCTCCCACATGAGTAGCTTTCCGTCTGCCAGCCCTGTTATGACAGCTCCCCACCCCTCCCCCTCCCACCTGTCCATGGGCATAGCCAACCACAAATCACTTAATGAGTGGGCAGAAAAAAAAGTGGGCCTGTTATGAAGTAAACGTACACCTGGGCCTGGTAAAGAAGTGAACGAATGTCCTGGCCCATCCGCAGCTATACCACCCATACTCCCCGCAGCCTGACATACCCCACCCATTGGGTGCTTCGCCAAAACCCACTCACCATTGACCTCCAATCTTGCCTTCTGAGCCAGTTGAAGACTAATGGCAGGGGATAAGACACAAAGGCCTGAATCACAGTTGTATTTGTCAAGTTAAATGGAAAGGATTATACCGTGGAAGAAGAATCTATCTGCATGATGTTTCTGAAAGTCGGAGTTGTAGGAATCTATAAGTCTAAGAGGGATTTGTTTTGTATTCGTTTTTAGTCGTACAGAGATTGAGCAAATCATTGGTTTCCAAATGTTCCAAGCATGCATCTGTAGTGTTGACAGGATGTGTACAGTTTATATACCTCCCAACTTCCCCTGGCTGTTCCAACTCTCAGAAGAGAAACCAAAAGCTGTAGCTCTCACTATTTCTCTTCTTTTCACTTCTTTGTCTTGCACTCTCTATTTTTTTTTAATGTTCACTGTTGAAGCAACCTCACACATGTGCAATGCTGCTGTTAATTGTGGAATTGGTCTAGAAATAGATAAGGCATTTCTACAGTGGTGCATTCACTTGTCGTAACTAGGAGTGTTGTAGAGCCTGATCGCTTATAATTTGGCATAGATGTACAGTGATTTGTGGGCTTACCATCACCATAGGAAGAAAGAAGAAAGAAAAAAAACAGAAATGAATGATTGTAGGCCATTCATCTAGGAAATGTAGTTGGTATGTTTCTCCATTTTGAGAGTTTTGGGCCTCCCCCTCCTTTATATCTAAAGGGACAAGATCATGGATACTGTGTACTGGTGTGCATGGTTTTATCACAAAAAAAGAGCTCAAGCAAGCCAATCTGTCTTCTGTACCCATACCTAACCTGGACACGAGTTTAGAGAAAAAAACACACAAAAAAACAAACAAAAACATACATACAGTAGGCCTAGTGTATCAGGGGGCTTTGTGTTGTGAGTGTTAATAGAAGGCGCGAGTCTTAAGTGGTTGCTGAACTAAAACTATACGAATTAAGAAGTAACACTCAACACACGGGGTGATGGAAGAAGACAAAATGGAGAGTGTACTTGTTCGTCGGATGAACAATTAATGACCCAAAGGCTACACATCGAGCACAGAACTGGAACAGAAAGTGGTTGGAATTTCTCATTAGCCTGGTTCTTTTTCTTTTCAAAACATGCAAAGTAGTTTTGGGTTGTTGCCATTATTGACTGATTATAATGTTATCTATAGTTCTTATTACAGTATGCTCTCTGCATCTCCATCTTTCCACCTACATGTTCTGTCCGCTCTCTGGTGTAGCCACAGGGTAATAGTGTTAAATCCCTTTTGGAGATCCCCCATACCTTGTTGCCTAGAAGACAAGCACATGTGATTTTTTAACCATAGCAACAAGCCTACTTCACCTGTGTGTTCGTTAGCACTGTCGGTGTCTGGTAACTGCTTGAACCTTTGTGTAGACCGTTAGCATTAGCAGTGGACATGAAACGGGAAATCCGATCAGTAAACAGGAAGTTCAGTCTGTATCGTGCATGAGAGTTGTGCGTGACGTTCTTGGAGTAGATTTAAAGTTTAAAAAAGGGAAAAAAAGCCATTTGTTTGATATAAAAAAACCAAACATGTCTTTTAAAGCTATTTTTGGTTCTTATTCCTTTTGTTTGTCATGTTTATTTGTTGTTGTTTTAATTTTCATCTTTTTCTTTTCTCCTGATCATTTTTATTGATTATGCCAACATGGACATATAGAGACAAGATTTTTGAAATGTCACAATGTCCATTTTCATCTTTTGTAAGATGTAGCTGCAATGCTGGAGTACTATTTATTGTTGTCTTAATGTAGCTAGCTATCGTTTTTGTAAATGCACTATAATATGAAATGGCCTAATGTGACTGTGAGGGTTTTACTTGTCCCCAGCTGGTTTTTCTCTTTCTCACACTCTTCCTATATCTGTCTCTTCCTGTATTTAACAACATTTTTTGTCATTATGGACAAAAGCCGTCATATGCAGCAAAAGCTGTTGCTTTGACCCAACTCAATTTACATCAAGTGGCTGCATGGATCTTTTTTTTTCATTGCATGGGTTAATCGTACCAATGCCATCTTCATAACCTACATGATTACGGTAAACTGGTGAAAAACAGATGTATGCATCGTGTTTACATATAAAGTTGGTTCCATGTTTCATTTTTATATTCGGGAAGGGCAGGTGATTGGGAACCTACCCACCCCCATCCCCACCCCCAATCCCAGCCCCAAGGGAATCCCAGAAAGCAGGTCTGGCCACTTGCACCATAGAGGGTCATAAGTTACAGTGCTAAGAGAAGTGCTCCTTTGTTCATACACCATAATACAGATCAATTAAGTTTACCATCCCCCTGAGTTACCCTAGCTGGGTTAGTCAATACAGATTATCCAATCACCTGGTTCCTAGACCATGGTGTCTTTTTTTCCGTTTCTTTTTTAAGATGGCTGCGCAGTTGGTGTTTCATATACAGTATATAGGATGTAACTGTGATGGCATTCTTTGTTCCTTAGTGAGGCATCCAGTGTTATTGATATGCTAGCCCTTGTATGAAATGTTGTGTCTGAAAGTATCCATCTGCGCTTACTGTATGTTGGCTACAAATAGGGGAAAACACTGCCCCAGAAGAAAGCATCACTTTTCCCATTAGGTTTTTTATTGTTGTTTCCCAAAAATACATGTATCTTAGTGTTCTGTTTCTTCTAAAAACCCCTCAGGTGAAGTAGAACAGTGTAAAGAGTATGGGGCCATTCCAAGGATCTTATGCGTGACTTTGCCTGACCTTGTTTTTAGGAGTTTGATTTCCGAGATCTGAGACAAAGGTGAGGCTATAACTTGCTGAATTCTAAAAAAGTTTTTCTGGTGACGCTACTTGGGAGAAAAATACATTTCTAAATTGCCATGTTTCCCTCTGCTTTGGCTCTCCATGCGCTCTGAAAAGACATAGTTTACAAGAGAGGCTGTGTGTTTAAAAATGCCTTAAGTATTTAACAATCATTATTTATTACTAACTAAACAGAGATGAGTGGTGATTTGTTTTTAATTTGTTTGTGTTTCAAAACCCTGATTTATTTATTTATTAAGACTTTTAGTAAAACATGTAAAATACCTCATTGTGCATATCTTAAGTGGGAGTGCTTTGCATGCAGTTGTATAGTTTAAAACAGCGTACATAAAATGGCTTGTGCTGCAAATTACATTTGTATGGTGGTGGCTGTGGATCACATTCCATTTAAAGCAACTTATACTTTTTTTGTTCCTGCCTTGAGGGCAGCTGTGGACAAAACTTGCAACAACAACAACAACAAAATAACGGACTAGAAGTGTTTTGCATGTCTCTCTCTTTTTTGCACTGTCAGCATGGCCAATGCTCTCTGCTGGTCCTAGCCACTTGTTTTTGTGTTCTGTGTGCAACTATGTGTTTTGTTAGTTTTTTATTTTTGTTTTACTAATTTAAGCTTCTTTAAAATGCAACGGTCTATCCTTCTCCCTCTGAGAAACTCTTTTTGTTGTAGTCCCATTCTGGCTGCCATGCTTTGCTGTTGGCTTGCTATTGGCTAATGTGTTCTCAATGCATATTAACCTGTCTGCTCCAGATATCATGCAAAGTAGCAGTAGTGTAGTGACTAATTCAGGCAAGTTTACTCAAAGTTGATGGGTAGACTTCCCAATCTTGGTTTTGTTTCTCTCATGTAATGCATCTGTGAGTTGACTATTTGGAAGTTTAGGTGGTTAGGTGACTAAACCTGCTTTCTGGACTTACCCCTCCAACCTCATGATGTGGGAAGTTGTCAGTAGTCATGTAGAACTTTCAAGGGTTTTGTAAACTGGCTATGAAAAGGTATGGTCACTACAGTATGATTCCTACATTCTATTGGTTTAGACATTATTGCTGTTCTCAATCCCACGGCTACACATTGGCATTGCACTTTTCTGCTTACAAGTTGTTCACTATGACTATTTTTTTGACAGCACCATTGTTTATCATCATAAATTCTCGTACAATTCTGAGACATCTGTGGCTTGGTCCGTGGGTAGACACACACACACACACACACACACACACACACACACACACACACACACACACACACACACACACACACACACACACACACACACACACACACACACACACACACACACACACACACACACACACTTAATTGATGAATATGGAAAACTGAGGCTGTAGTGTCGAAGTCAGGCTACAGAGGCCAAGATGAGACACAGATGAGGATCTTCAGATGTAGTCAATCACTAAGATTTGCTCTTTCAACTAGGGTTTATGATACTCTTAGTTTCTGTTACACGGAACCACACAAAATAAACGGCAGGCCTTTAGGAAATTAGAATTTGGATGCCCTTCCAACCCTGTATAGAGCAGTGATGTCTTCAAAGGCCATCTGCCAATGCTAGGCCCTAAAGAGCTTTTCTAGCCAGGCAGCTAATTACTCTGTACTGCTCATTCTAGTATTATCTCTAAGAAAGAATATGAAATCCCACCGCCAACACAGTGGTTCAAGGTACCGTATCCTAACAGTGTGATGTGTTTTAAAAGTTCAGGGGATCACTTGTGGTTTTTTCCCCCACCAACAATATGAATGAAAGCTATTTGTATTAATACACGGCTTTGTTTGGTAGTTTGCTTATTTCACCCACACCTTCTACTAGCAGTTTCCACTTGTTTGGGAAATTACGTGCGTATCAAGCTGGGATGAAAAAGAAAAAAAAAAGTATAAACTGCTGCCTTTGTCCTTTTCTCGCTACTGTCAGCTATAGTCTTGTATCCAAGTATTGTGGGAAATTTGCTGTGAGTTTTGGGGCTGTTCAAAGTGAAAAGCTGCATGTTTGACACTAGATAGTAAAAATCGCTCGCTAATGTGGAGCTATAACTAGCACTTTTAACTAACCGCAATTTTTTCCCCCATTATTGATATCGATCAGATATAGCTAAAATTGTGAACTTGTGGTTTTAATCCTGACGATAAAACAACATACTACTACTATAAAATATAGACATTTTCAATATTTTCTTTTATCTTCTAATCAAAATGCTTGACTCTCTTCATGTATGGAGACGCGTTGGCTATGGGCAAAGGGAGATATTCCAGCGAGTAGGCTGAGTCGCAAACCTGGGTATAAACACACACATGGAATGGCTACAGTAATTCACCGTAGTGTGTTGCGTTTGGGAACGTACTTATGTTTGCACAGCCCTATGTTCCCCTTGCTCTATGATAGTCTCTCCTCTTAGAAGAGTGACAGAGCTTGCACAACAGAATGCTAAGCTGAGCCCAGCCCAAAACCCCTAACCTGTGAGGACAGAATTGTTTGAGAAAAATCTTTGAGAACATAAAACTGTAAGGGACAAAGGGCTGTGGGAACAGGGATGATCCCTTGTGTTCACCTCTGTGGATGGATAGTAAATCTCCTAATACAGACCCAAAACAAAAAAGGATTTACAAATCACAACTTTTTTCAACTTATTGTACCTGGAAATACATATAGTAACTGTGAACAAGTGATAATCCACGTGGCTCTGTTTGTCCCAAATAATTAAGCCATGTGTTTATTCTAGTAATAGATTTACCACTTGCTCCCAGTTTTTTAGGTTAGTGACTAAACCACCTGACTTGGAATACCCTCCCTTGGTATTCTATCTCCAATTTTTATTATTATTATTATTATTATTATTATTATTATTATTATTACCCAAAGTTTACATTTCTGCCATCCTCCACCATCCCTCTTCTGTTGTTTTAGTTATTCTTACTGGCTCCATACACCGACTTTGACAAAGTGCTACACACTGCATTTCCGACAGTCTCTCAGCTTTGTTTTGTCCCCCCAGTGCAACACTACACCACTGACAGCAGTGTTGAGCTCTGTTGCCAATGGTGTGTCCTTAATGATTCGGGTCTATGTTACTGCTGCTGCCACTCAATGAAATCCATTGTTCATCCGTAACATAGCAGTTGTGGATGGAATTCTACTATGGTTGCTGGGTGGGTGTGCAGGAGCATGTGTAAACTGTCGAATTTGAAAGTGTGTTGAGAATATCAAAGCCAGTGAATGTATGGAGAGCTCTTATCTTGACCGTGAGCAATATAGTGTTGTTCCTCAACATCATCCAATCAGATCCCTTAAAAGCAGAATGAAACAAGTAGATCTTAAAGCACAAAGCTAATGCATGCTTCTCCTCTCAGGATTATATATATGTTTCAAAAACACGGGAATGGATCGTTGATATGTTGAATATAATACCATTTAATATTTCTGATGTTTGTTTTTTTTCCTGCTGCTGACTTACAAAAAAGTTGAAATAATCTTTGCCAGTGGAAAACACGGAAAGCGTGGCTATCTCTTTGTATAAGACAACTGCTGTTTGCTGTAACTCCGCAATGATGATGTTTTATGATCTGAATATTTTATAGATGAAGTAGAAATATGTATCAATGATTATTAAAAGCAATAGCTAAAATGATGATCATGTATAAATTAGATGAGTGTATATTGCGTATGTACGATGACGACGGGAAAAAAAATACATTCACTTATGGTGGATTTTGTACTGTATTTATTACTTACTAATGATGCAAAAAGTTGCATAGCTTAACCCAAACTGGTCTTTCTATTTTAATTTCTTGTCTTGTACATGAACTTTTTGTATGTGTTTTCTTTTCTTTTTTTTCAAATAAATTGCTTAAAAAACGTACATCTTTGTTAATTGTGTGTGTGTGTGTGTGTGTGTGTGTGTGTGCATGCATGCGTGCGCGTGCGAGTGTGTGTGTGTGTGTGTGTGTGTGTGCGTGCATGCATGCGCGTGCGAGTGTGTGTTTGTATGAGAGAGAGAGGCTGTGTGTGTGTGTGTGTGTGTGTGTGTGTGTGTGGGGGGGGGGGGGGTTGGTGGCATGACTAATAAATAAATAAATAAATAAAAGACTTTTTTAGTCTAGTGATTTTTTCTTATTATTATTAGAGGCCAAGCAACGAGAATGCTAAGAATGCTACGAATCTTCATTCTTTAAGAGTAAAGACGGACTTTTTGTTGCATTTTTTTTATTGAGTAGGCTACTGAATATCACTTGAACTGGCTGTTAAGATCTAAATCAGCAGTCAAAATCCTCTACATTGCATAAAAGAAGTTTGTATAAAATCCTTTATAAATATATGAAATAAATATGAAAAAAATAGTTTTACCATCCAACTAAAAGCCATTGTTTAGTTGAAAGCAGCGTCAAGCCACTTCAAAGACATAAAAATGATATTCACTAAAATGGCAGTTTGACTATAATATGACTGTATAATTATGCAGTCTTGGTGCTGTTTCTATGCAGGACCCAGAGTCATGTGCCGCAGTCCTAACTCCTAACCCTAATCAGGGGTCCGTTTCTCGATTCTTGTCGTTGCTAACCGTCTTAAAACCGTCTCAAGACGTAACACCATTCCCTTGGATTTAGTGGTGAGCGTCGCTGTCGAGAGAGTTGAGTCGCTCTTACGAAGGACGTTGCTACCGTCGTTAGTAAAGACGCTTTCGAGATACGGACCCCAGGTCCGTTAGTCCATCATCAATACAGACATTGTACTGATCCATGCATTCAGCCCTTCTCTCAATATCTCTGAATCTGCACATCAGCTTTGTTGTTGGATCCAGAGTTATGTGCTGGTGTCCTTACCCTTAATACCGAGGGTACAGAACTCTCTGAATTTGCCCATCAGCTTTGTTGTGGTCCAGCCACTTCCCACACATGAAAATAGTCGTCACCCAGTTGGCCGTGTTTGTGATCTCTACGCATTCAAGGTACCAGCTGGGGTTCGTACCCGTGTTGTCATGCTCGACACGCACCCTCAACAGTTCCCCAAGGTCAAGCATCTCCAGTATGAACCGATCTGTGCGACCGCGTTCAAAAAGGTTACGGAACTTCTGCTTGAGGGCGCGCTTGCCCGAGTCTCCATTGACACCGTAGATGGTGACAAAGACGTTGGCGTCTGTTCCACCAGCCTTGACGTCGCCCGTGATGATGATGATCTCATACTTGACGGGCACCAGGCTGCGCACCTTGCTGGCAAAGCTCTCCACGCACTTGGTGCACTCAAACGTCATGAAGGCATCCTTTTTGGCAGCAAGGGCGATCTGAGCGTCGCAGTGAAATGTATATCTGCATATATTGAAGTGGATAAGACATATGAGTGACAACTTTTGAGAGAGAGGGTAAACGGAAGGGCATTTGCAGGTAACAGCAAGCAGTGCTAATTACACAACCATTTCATAGATAAGGTGTTTGTTCACATTTGGGATTTAAAAAGGTAATTTAAAATAATATATCAGCTTTATAATAGTATCTCTTCTCAAATGCCATAATTTGTATGTCTTACAATCATAAAACCACAAGCCAACATTTTCACATTTTGTCTGTCTGCCAGTAAGCTTTCAATACTATCATATAATAGTACCAGTTGGCTCAAATCCATCAGAACTTTAATGAGCACACTTCATTTTAGGGCTGCAGAATTATGGCCAAGTCAATGATCACGATCATTTTAATGGATATTGTAATCACTATTACTTTCTAATAGGAACCAATTTCAGTAAAACACGAAATTGAGTCATTTTGTCACCCGAACGTTCAAACAGATGTTAACTGATGGAAAGGTCCACTGCTTAATTAAATATGCATCAGAATATACATTTTAAACAAAAAAACAATCACCCTTTTCATTTAATTTAATCACAGTTACGATTAAAATTGCTATTATCAATTAATTGTTCAGCTCTACATCATTCGAAACATAAATTCACGTACGTGTTGCCCAGCTCTTTCTCCGTGATGACCACCTCCAAGACATGCCAGAAGGACTCCGTCTTCACCTTCTTGCCATCCTTGGTGATGTGGCCTAGGCATATGCCTACAATTTCACCAATGTTCTTGGAGGAGAACTCAAATGTGTCTGTGGCACCACTGCAGGAAGAAAAAGAGAGGCGATGAGAGAGAACATAGAGAAGGAGCGTTCAGGCTGACAGACAACCGTGTCAGAGCCCTCTGCCGTGCCTAGTGTTGAACTCACTGACGTGTTCACGCCGAAAATCTGAGCATTCTGGAACCAGGAAATTTGCCCATGTTGCAAACCTGGGCACAATCATTAGAGGAGACTCTTAATATAACATATATTTTAGAATGATTTCGCTTTCGAATATCTGCAATATATTTAAGGCCTAAGCCATTGAGTGACATATAGACTAAAAGTCACTGGCAGCCAGTGCAATGACCTAAGCACTGGAATGACTTGGATTATTCACACCTATCTTAATGACTTCTGGGGAAGGCCTGTAAGTAGGGTATTGTAATAGTCCACTCTACAGGAAATAAAGGCAACGCCTTAATCTTAGCTATTATGTTCCTATGATGCCAAAAAGCTAATTTTAGTTTTTGATGTGAGCACTGAAACTGAGATCACTATTCATCATGGCATTTTTGATACAAGACTTCATTTTAAGTGATTTGGATTCTACGTAAGCACTGAATTTCTGTCTTTTATCCTTGTTTCCAAAAGCCATTAATGAGAAGTGGGCCACTTTTGAAGTATGTGGCATTTCATTTTGTAAGTTTTACAGAATTGTTTTGAATGGGAAATGAGCAATTAACGGAATTGGACTCCACCTGAAACTATGCAACAACTTAATTTCAGGGAATGTATTATCATAGGAGTTGCTCCTAAAGATCCAGTGTGTAATTTTAGTAATTTATTTCCAAAATGTATGCGTCCTCATTGTGCGCTGTATGCAGTGTTGCAAATAAATACCGTTGGAACTTCTTTTTCTTGTTTTCCATCATGAGCTCTTTGGAGCGCCCCTTCCTCCCTTCAAGGATGATCCAGACGTTCTCCTTTGTGTCCGCATCATCGGAGCTGGCTGTTGTTGTGGCGATTATATATTCTTTAGAGGAGCAAAAGAAAAACACACAATGATGTATATTCTTTATTCTTCTCTATTCTTTGGAGAGCAAAAGGAAGTTTGAAGAGCACCTGAAAGTTCCTTGTGCGCACAAGACAGTTGTGCTTTGCATATGCTTTGTGTAGGGCATGGTGATAACTTAAAGGAGAATTCCGGCCAGTTTGGATTAATATCCCATCTTGGGTGGACCGAGGGAAAGGGATGAAAGGCAAAACCGCGAGAAATTTTCATGCCTGCTGCGCAAAGTTGTTCAATTGCGCTGTTTTCGGTTAAAACCTGGCCCTTCGGGCACGTATTTGACCTGTTTTAAAGCTCCTAGCGTGCATTAAAACCCTTTTGAACGCTTTGGCCGTGGTGTGTGGGTCCATACAAGTCGATCTAGTGGTTCACATTTCCATTAGGTAGCATAGGTACGATACAACAGGAGTTTTCAAAAGTGGCGCACCTACCTCTTTCAGCTTCCGCCTTCCAACTACGTCCGCAAAATGGTTCGCCAAAGTGATACTTCATAGTAATCCATTTTATTTTTGTCCACCAAAGACGAGCCACAAGAAACATATTCACATGTTTTCATGTCCTGAGTTGTTATTGTCTCGCAGATTCACTTCTCTGTCACTGAACGCAGTTTAGTGACGTCACGGTGTCACATGACTCCTGGAAGGAACGCCATTCGCTCATCCAGTTATTATACATAAGCGAGAAAGAGAGGCGCTGTCGTAATATACTGTTTGATATTTTGAGATGGATCCTCCGTTGGGGTAGTTCAATTGAAGAGTTTGGTGGCCATGGTTATCTTTTTCGAACCAGAATATTTGTTACAGATTAAGAATTATTCCTTCCAGGAGTCATGTGACACCGTGACGTCACTAAACTGCGTTCAGTGACAGAGAAGTGAATCTGCGCGACAATAACAACTCAGGACATGAAAACATGTGAATATGTTTCTTGTGGCTCGTCTTTGGTGGACAAAAATAAAATGGATTACTATGAAGTATCACTTTGGCGAACCATTTTGCGGACGTAGTTGGAAGGCGGAAGCTGAAAGAGGTAGGTGCGCCACTTTTGAAAACTCCTGTTGTATCGTACCTATGCTACCTAATGGAAATGTGAACCACTAGATCGACTTGTATGGACCCACACACCACGGCCAAAGCGTTCAAAAGGGTTTTAATGCACGCTAGGAGCTTTAAAACAGGTCAAATACAGTACGTGCCCGAAGGGTCAGGTTTTAACCGAAAACAGCGCAATTGAACAACTTTGCGCAGCAGGCATGAACATTTCTCGCGGTTTTGCCTTTCATCCCTTTCCCTCGGTCCACCCAAGATGGGATATTAATCCAAACTGGCCGGAATTCTCCTTTAATAAACGAACAAAACAAAAAACAATCAAAGAGGCAAAACCATAGGAGATAGTGGTGTCAACAATGATCTATCCGGCGATGCAATCCAATGCGGGGCATGGATGATTCAATTCAATTCAAGTTCCAGAATTGATGCGGCCATTTTTTTAAGTTTCAATTACTTCCGTGGATATTTCAGGAGCAAATGAATGTTAAATTAAATAAAAGTACTTCAAAGCATTGCAAGACTGATACAGACTGATCCAGACTGATACAGAAAACAGCCAATAAATTGTTGCTCAGTGTCTGACTACTTGTATTGCCTCATCATGACTGATTAAACATTTGCTTTGCTTTCGGTAGAAATGTAATGCATTGCAATGCATTGTAGAATTTAATCGGATCGGATCGAATCGCAGAGAATCGAATCAAATCGAATCGCTACCTCCCGAATCGTGATCGAATCGGATCGTGAGGGCAGTGCCAATCCACACCACTAATAGGAGATCGTGCAAATTAAAGAAGAACACCCAAAAGACTCAGCCATTCATCAGCTCCAATGCAAAAAAATTAAGTCATTGAAAATCAATCTTAAAAGGTTCCCATCGTACAGTAGTAAGACGTTCACCTCACAAGACTGCCCTTGGTATCAGCTACATAAGCCTACTGGTGATTTAAGAACACTAATGTCTTTGGTTTTCTTGAAACTTTGCAAAATCCTTTTAGTCAAAAGTTGTCATTGTTGTAAAAAGTGCCATCATCTGGCTGCAACTGATCCAGGTAAGATCAAAGCGCAGCAGTCAAGCTGTTACAGCCATTAGAACGCTTCAGTAGCAACCATCAATAACAACATGCTTTTTCCCAGAATGCAAGTGTCTTTGCCTCTACACACACACACACACACACACACACACACACACACACACACACACACACACACACACACACACACACACACACACACACACACACACACACACACACACACACACACACACACACACTTCCTATTCATAAATATGACCTGTTTAATAAATATTGGTCTGGTCTGACCAGAGTACTTTCAAGTTCTGCAGCCAAAGATTTCCACAATGACTAGAATTTCAAAACATGGAGAAGATCCACCTGTAAAAAGTGTACATTTCATGGAGGTAGAACCTCTTTATGAAATATTAAATTAGTTAATGGGCAGCATTACACATGGGACCTTTAAGAACTCTGCTGAGTTCTGCTACGAAGCCCAACATTATTTATAACTACTATCATCCTCCAAACCTTTTCATCACAGATGTGGCAGTATTATTATTCAATATCCTAAAAAATAGCTCAGAGAAATGAGTCCTACTAGTTTTGTCACTGAGGTCCAAATTGTCATTGTTGGCACATGCCATCTCCCGCATGATTTGGCCGTCGTCCTCGTTCTTGGCTAGCCACCGGTCACAGGGAAAGCGGAACGTCTCACCCATCAGCTCATCCTTTATGTCGATAAACTCCAGATGCCAACCTGCAGCAGGTCCTGGTGGTGACGGAGGAAATTATATGTATATCAGACAGACTCTCCCTGGATTTTATTATGCTGTGATTTGCAACTTCAAGGAAACTTCACCCACAAATTCTGTTGGGCGTTGTGGCACCACCGTGTCACTGTGACTTTCCCAAAACTAAACTACCTTACACATGTTTCAAGTGTTACTGTTACATGCTCTTCTGTAAATATCTACTTGTAGTTGCATCATGGAAACATTGGGGTCGTGTGCTTTCTTCCTCTGCTTCACTGGTGTCAAAGTTTATTTTTGGGACAGTTGCGGTTGGCCAAACAGATGCAACACATGCAAAAAAATTCTGTGAAATTGCATTGAATTTGCTTTGAATAAGCAACAGTCGCAAAACAGTCTGTGAAATCCTGGAAGGACTACTTACACTGTATATGAGAGGGAGAGTGGGAGTGCTGTTGCGTATCACGCTAATGTGCTGTCCCATAAATGGGCAACTAGTCCCTGGGAATCCAGGTTCAAATCTGTCCAGGGTAATTTTACAACCCTACTCTATCACACTCTCCCACTTACTTCCTGTCTCTCTTCATTGCACTATCTCCCATAAAAGGTATAAAAGCACATTGAAATATCTTAAAGGGGCACAAGGTAGGATGACGTCATTTGCGCAGCGCCCGTGGCATGCCTGTCTCAAAATCTACACCGTAATGAAAAAATGCTGTTCAAATATACTCGCTGTGAGACTGTTTTTCATCACGGAATGCCAGCAGTTGATACAAATCTGAATACAGTATGTAAAGTGATGTTTCAAATGAAAAGTGTTTCCCACGACACTCATTCGGTCCGACGGTGTCAAAAGTTGCATGGGGGGTTTTCTGACAGCAGACCGTGGAAGCGGTTGCGGGAGCCATAGTTGACTTACAAATGACTCACATAATTAAACTTTTAATCCTAGAGAGAGAGAGAGAGAGAGAGAGAGAAAGACAGAGAGAGAGAGAGAGTGAAAAAGAGTGTCAGTGAGACTGTACAGACAAACTCACCCTTGTTGTCATGCCAAACGCGGACTTTTGACAACTCCCCTAAACTGAAGATGTCTGCGAATCGGAAGACGTCCACCTGTTTCCGCTCAAATTTGTTCCTGTTGCTGCTTTCTTTCAGGGCCAGTGTACCAGTGTCCCCATTCTCTCCGAATATCACCAGGGATACATTAGCGTCGGTTCCAGCACCTGGGATTTCATACAAAACACACTGGTTTGCTTTTGCAGCAATGGCCTAAATAAGACACATTGGGAAATTATTACTTTTTAGTTTATAGACTTATCTGAGGATATAATAATAACATTAAAAATGTTTTATTACATAAATGATATAAAGTGGTGTCAAATTGTTGAAAAATGTTTTTTTTTAAATGTGTGATGAGAAAGTCCCTGCTATGAGCACCAATTGACTGCTAAAATTGCATTTATGCCTCTCCCGTGCAAGAAGTCAGCCCCCAATGTTGCCCGAAAGGGAGCAGTGTATGTTCAGGGTACCTCAGTCATGGAGGAGGATGGGGGAGAGCACTGGTTAATTACTCCCCCCAGCAACCTGGCGGGTCGGGAGTCGAACTGGCAACCTTTGGGATACATGTCTGACGCCCTAGCCGCTTACCCATGACTGCCCTATTACAACTAATGTTTTGAAGCATTACCGTCTAGATGTTGTTAAAATGATTTATCTCACCTGAGAGGTCACTTGTCTTGACAGTGACAATATAGGTTGTCTTCTCCACCATCTCTTCCTCGTCTACTACGGCTGCTAATTCACACACGGTTGTCCTTTTTGGGCCTTTGGTTTTAGATAGCCAGTTCTCATAGGTGAAGACTGATACCTCCTCAGTTACAGTGTTGCGCATCATAATCTGAATGGTGTAAAATACAGCAGACAATCCCGACTTCATTAAATACTGCTATGGTAGGTATTCTATTCTACTTCACATCTTATGCACGTTTTTTAAAAATTAATTATCAAAATAGATTCTCCACCAAACTCCATGTGATGTGATTTTGTGATGAATAGAACTAGTAGTTCAGATACACCGCACTCTTCCGTGTGGTGCTTCTCTAGTTGAATAACTTCGAAGGTGAAAAAGAGGATCGCACTCGGGTTCTTCTTTTCTTCTTTTTTATTTTTTATTATTTACATAGCAGCAGAAGTGTAGACAAACGTTTCGGCTGTTGCCTTCGTCAGTGTCTCATCTTACTAAGCTACTTCCTGAGTTTTATCTAGGCGTCTCCTTTGCACCTGTTGCTGATTGGGGATGACGCGGTGCTGAATAGAACTGAAATAGACTGTCACATGAAAACTCACAATCTGGACATTTTATCTGGAATTTTGGTAGCACTATAACACATTCATAGCAGTTGTTATGAACTTGAAGCAGACTTGAACATGAAGCGTTCATGAATGTTTCATTAGACAGTCATACCAAAACTTTCATGTACATGGAACATGAAAGGACAGCAACTTGTCAAAATAAAAGTTGAACAAAGCAGCATTGCGGGCTTTGTTCTGAACCCTTCCTGATCGCAATCAATCTGGGTAAATTTACTGAGAGGGGGTTGGATGAATTAGTGGCATGTAGCATATGCCACTCCAAGTGCAGTCACATGACACTATTCTTGGTTATGGTAGGCTACTACGGCCATGTTTGTGAATTCGAATGTCGAACTGTGCCTGTACCAAAACTCATTCCTAAACCTAATCTGTCAGTGAACAATCTGCGTCCTTTTGTCTTCCATGTTTATGAAAGGTTTGGTATGAATATCTTACGAAACAGTCATGAATCCTTCATGCAAAGTGTATAACAGCTGCTATGAATGTGTTATGCAGGAACACGTCATGTAAAGTGTACTGTAACCTGTTTTTTTTAACACAATGGACCAATTGACTGTGCCACATATATAGTGTTGAATCAGGCAAATAATTTATTTTCATGTCACTAGGTGAACAAAAAGATATCGCAGCTGCTATGTTTTCATCAGATAGCCAATAGGTGAATTCACCTCTCTATTTTATCCAAATTAAGTTATCCTGCTGACAAACTGACAGACACACAAACCAACGCAACCGCAAACATAACCTCTTTGGTGCAGGTAATAAATGACTATACAGTAGGTGGACAGGACAAGAGCAGTATGAAATACTAAATGTACTGAAACAAACCTGATCAAGGAACCAGTCAGGGCGACTTCCTGTGCCGTCAACACGTACCCTCATCTTCTTCAAAGGGGCAATGTCATCGATCTCTTGACTGAACGTGTCCTCCTGCCCTCTTTCAAACCTAGTATTGGATAAAAGACACAGGGGTGCTATTTGTAGCTCAAGAAAGCAGAGAATGTGCGCACATCAGTGGCTCAGGTGCTGGACAAAACAAAATAACTGAAGTAAATGATAAATGTCCGCAACACTGTTAATGCTCCCAGTTGTTTAATGGCACAACGTTTCGGACCTTAGTGCAACTCGTGCCTGAAGAAGGACCAAGGTCCGAAACGTTGTGCCATTAAACAACTGGGAGCATTAACACTGTTATTTGTAGCTCCCTATTTGACATCCTTTGGTCTGTGTTCGCTCGAGAATCCTGCCGTGCGTGCAGGGTCCGACACATCTTGGTGACACTTCTGGACCCAGACAGCTACCTTGCCCAATGTGCTGTTACCACCAAACCAAACCACATCACATTGGCCATGCTAGCTTCTCCAGTGCTTTTAGTCACGCTGGACCCCGCATAGCACTTTCTGGTCTGGCCAGCCGCACAGGTGGTCTCTGCTAACACATCCAAATCAGAGAAGCTAGTAATCTACAGTCTGCATACTTTATTCCAACAAATTTAGGAAATTGAACTAGTGAAATGACAGAATGTCTTTTTGGTAAAAAAAAAAAACGATCTTTCAGCCCTTTGACCCTAGAAAACCCTTCCTTCCTTCATGGTGGGCCACATGAAACAGAGCAGAGGCTACATTTGGCATTGAGATTGAGGTTACTACTCTTGTCTACTACTCTACTAATAACCTTAGGCAAGTACCTAATGCCAAAATGTAGCCCTCTGCTCTGTTTCATGTACTACTCTTCCATGAAGTAAAACAAATTTTAAAAAATGGACCTTCATTATCCTACTCACACAACAATAGTGAGGGTTACAATGTTTGAATACTTGAGATAGATAGATTTTTATAGGCCAATCATGAGGCACAAATATGTTTCAGTGGAATCACTGTAAATTGGGATTTGCATTTCCAAGTTTTGGAACACTCTCCCTCTGCGTAATGACCATGGTGCATGACCAAGCAAAGTCCCCGAGGGGGACGGACTGAACACCTCAGTTACACTGGTGCCATTTACCCAGGATGGGAGTGAGGTTTAGGGGGGCGAGAGTAACTGAGGCCAACTAGCAGAGTGTGGCGTGGAACGTTAGTAAACCTCCCTCCCGAAGCCTCATACAGTATCGGTAGCACTGAGCTATCGGACTGGTCCTTTAGCTCAGCGGTGTCGTGCTGTGACTCCCATACCCGAACTGAAACGTTGACTAGGAGGTGGTGAGTTTGTGGCCCCGAGGGGGACGGACTGCACGGGAACAGCTTGGTTAACTTACAGGTGCTCAGTGGACTTGACTATCGAATGCTGGGATTTGTAGCAGCTGGTGTATCTTGTGTGCTGCAGAGAATTCCAAGACTATGCACAGAGCATTGTGTGCTGTTGATTGTTGATTCCGTTGATTCCTTGTCCAAGAGTTCCAATGCTAAGCCCAGAGCGGCAAAAGGCAATGAAAATTAGTTTAACTAATATCTTAAGTATTTTATGTCCTAACAACTGTACCACTGGAAAGTCACCCTCCAAATTGGAAAAAAATGGGTGGTCGGTGGTTATGAATATGTGTGTGTGTGTGTGTGTGTGTGTGTGTGTGTGTGTGTGTGTGTGTGTGTGTGTGTGTGTGTGTGTGTGTGTGTGTGTGTGTGTGTGTGTGTGTGTGTGTGTGTGTGTGTGTGTGTGTGTGTGTGTGTGTGTGTGTGTGTGTCTTTCTGTATATGTAAGTACATACAGTACATTTGCCCTGTACAACACATATTGACTGTACCTGTCCTCCATCTTAGGGAGTAAGATTTCCTCAGTGCATCCGTTGACCCCAAATACTGTAATGAAGATATTGGTGTCAGTCCCAGCATCCTGTGTGTCTCCTGTGACCACAGTTACATCATACACCACCTGAGGAAGAGGGTAGGTGAGTAAATAAATACATGTAACAAGATTACGTAATTCAATTACAAATGACAAATAACAAAAACTGCAATCAGTAACAACTAGACAATTTTGAATCAAATTACTGTTACTTGTGGAAATGTTAAGAACTACAGCTTTAGTCACATCTGAATATTCTAAGTGAAACTTGAAATACTATGGAGCCATTTTTATTGCTTTACGTGTTTTTTCCTGTTCAAACTTGTGAGCAATCATCATACACCACCTGAGGAAGAGGGTAGCCCTGGATGTTTATTATGTCATTCCCAAAACATTTTTTCACCTTAATGACAGGCAGTAGATAATACACCGCGCTCTTCCGTGTGGTGCATCTCTCCAGTTGAATAATCTTAGAAAGTGAAGAGGTGGATCGCACTCTTTTTTATTTTTACATAGCAGCAGAAAACAGAGAAACGTTTCGGCTGTTGTCTTTGTCAGTGTGAAGAAAAGAAGAAGCTGAGTGTGATGCACCTCTTCACTTCACCTTAATGACAACAAATGACCCTACGCTGTCTTAATGAGGCACATGCCCAGGAGGGAATCCAGAGGGGCTCTAGCCCCTGGCCTTATCCTCTTTAATGTCATTGTGTCATTTTGGCAGGGCTGTTTAGGGGTTTTTAACATGCTTAAAAATGGAAACAGCATTGTAGGCTAATAAGCCTGCACGCTCTATCAGGGTGTAATTAAAATTTAGTTGACAGGTTGTTTGGATGGTTTTTTTTACATGTGCCCTTTCCAAAAATGTTAGACAATGCCACACTGAAGCTCTCTGCATGGCACTGGTCTTAATATATCATTGTTAACTGTTCTGGGTGGGTGGAGAGGGCTGCTACAGGAGCACTGCAGTTGCTTCATTTTTCAAGTACTCTTCAGTTATTAGCACCATTGGTATGGGGAGCAAATAGGGTTCCGTATTCTCCAGCCTCTACTCGGGTGTCACTTGAACAGCACACTTTTTGAAGATGAGTTGACATTAATCTGTCTGCTCTTACAAAAAACATTTGATGGCAGTTGTGACAGTTTCACTACTTCATTCACAGACAATTCATGTATACAGCCACTGAGGTGAAAAGTACTGTGTGTACTCACCTTACGTATAATACTGATGCTGATGGCATCAAGGATGTTGAAGACCCTGGCTGTTAAACCATCTCCACGGTCTTTGGCAAGCCAGCACTTGCACTGGAAGCTATATTTGATCCCTTTGGTTGGCACGGCGACAGCCAGCTCATCCACGAGCCAACAGCTCTCCGGTGTCGCTCCATTATGTCCTAGCTATCAAGAAGATCAGGTCAAAATTACAAGAGGCCTTCACTCTCTTCTTGAAAGGATATCTGGCTCGTTAAGACATATTGGCCTTGTAAGATTGACTTGGTGTCAGCTAGATAAATGTGATTTAAAAACATTGAAATTATTTTAGCTTTCTATTTTTTTTTTAAATACTTGTACTTGTAAGCTTAAAAATATAAAATCACTTGGTTGCATCTAATCCAAGCCCAATCAAAGTGCAAAAGACAAGTTGTTACTGCTCACAGACACCAGCAATAACAACCACATGATGTCGCCTTTCATCCAGATTGAATTAAGACATACCTGTAAATGCAATGGTAGCTTACAAACTTACAAACAAAACATAAAGCAATCCTGCTACACTAAACTACCCAATGATCATGACACCAAAATCAGTCTTATAAGGCCAGCCTGCCTTATACTACCCATGGACCCTTTTAAATACCAACTATTATTGTGCAGTAGCCTTGTCTTTGTGTAGTAACCTTGTCTCTAATGTCTTGTCTCAAACAGCAGAACATTGCAATGAACACTAATTTAATTGTACTGAAATATCAACAAAACCGCTTTTCGCTTCAACATATCATGCAAGGTAAATATGTGCGTAGAGTACTTCCATAATACGTACTTACCTCCACACGTTTAATTTGCCCCACATCGAGTCCATATGCCTGAAAATGGTCCATGCTGCCAGAGGCGAAGCACTTCTTTCCTTCAGGAAGATCTAGCCACATCCTATCAGTTTCCAGATCCCCCGGGCCCATGATGATCACATACACACGACTAGTAGTGCTCGCATCACGATCCAGCCCCGTGGACACCGTAAAGTCATACGGAATTACTGCGAAAGAGAGATCAAGAGAAGGGGAAAGCGAGAGAGAAGTCAGAGAGAGTTGCAGACTCAAATAGGTACTTGATTAATCTGAATCAAATTCACAGTTAATTGTTCAGACCTTCTTTTTCTAGGACAAGGTCTACAGACCTATGTCATGCGCAAATCCTCCAAAAAGCAAGCTGTTTCTGGCAGACGGGCGAACTGATATACAGAGTGCTGCTCATATGTTTCACATACCCTGCTAGAAGGTTTAGCTTTGTGGCCATTTTTATGAGAATATTAACCCTGTAGAGCAGAGCCTATGTTATAACCTTACTGTCACCAAAATTGTAATGGCTTTGTCTTAATCTGTTACTTAAGGCTCTCTGTAATGTCATAGCAATGTTGTTATGATGTAGCTGAGTATTTTCAGCAAATAGTGAATAGGCCCGCCGGCGACCCCATCTGCACTAAGAGGCTACTGAGAGAGATGGTACCAAGTCACTAATTTGTCAGGTCACAAGTTTAGACACATTTGACAAGTTCAAGTTCAAGTCCAAGTCGTGTCCAAGCCAAGTAAAGTCCAAGTCTCATTTTTCCCCAAGTCCTTAACAATTCATACATTTGGCTTAATCAGTATAAATTAAGCAGCATCTTGTTTAAGTAAACTTGTTTGAACTCTGGTTTCAAAACAACAATTTCATTGTAAACGGACAGCCGAGAAAGGAGACCTGGCTAATGTTCGATTGCTCATAGACAGTTAGCACACTGCTTACTGCTAGCCTGATCAAAAAGTCTGAAACATGATCAAACCAACAAGAAATACGAATATGGTGACTGCAGGATTCAATAAACTCGCACTGGTGCAGCAGAGCATTCTGCCAATTGGGCATTAGTCGCACCTGACTATAAGTTGCAAGACCAGCCAAACCATGAAATAGACCTATAGACTGAAAAATACGGTGCCGTATTTTACAAGACTGCCCGTTTAGTTTACCTGGCCCCTCCTCTACTGGTGCAGCTTTCTTCTTCTTCTTCTTCTTGTTCATGTTATTGTCCACACTCTTTGTTGGGGTTTTGGAACTGTTCTTGGGGTTCCGTTCTCCCTCATAGCCCTATGAAAACATTAATACAATTCTTTTGTAAATGGATTGTGCATTGGATGATCTAAAGAAAGGCCTGTGACCCAAAACAACACATAAGAATATAAAAGGAGGATAAAATCCTGTTTGAAGCAGACTCTCTCATCTTTTATTTGCCCATGATAATTAATGTGCCTTGTCCCTTCATAAATAAAAAAAATTACAAATGTTTCTCGTTACCTTTACAAAAAACGTCCTCTCGATGCGTTTGTCCTCCTTCTTGGTTGAGAGCCATCGCTCACACAAGAACATATACACTTCGTCTGTGTCCTCATCCACCACCTCCACCTTTTCGTAAGTAATTCATTTAGTTTGTTATTATTATTTTGTGATTATTACTATTGTGTAATTATTGTGTTCTAATCATTATTTGGATTTGCTTTTTTGGGGGGGATTTTGTGTCTGTATAGAGGCCAGGATTATGTGAAAGTAAACAGGAGAGTAGTGGGACAGAGGTGGGGGAGGGCTGGAAATCGAAATTATCTTGTTCCTTATGTACAGTATCATTGGGTATTTTGAAAGGTGCTCTAAATAAAATGTATTATTATTCCTATTACCTGGTCCAGGTACCAGTCTGCCCCCAGCATGGAGTTGTCATGGCGAATCTTAATCTTGTACACCAGACCAAGGTCCACCGCCTCAATCGTAAACTTGTCAACCTGTAGGAAGACGCAAGAATAGTAAGGATCCATGGCCAAAGGAATCCCCACAAACACACACTTAAGCCCCTTTTCGACTAGCCCTGTTAGAACGGGGCTGCGCACTGCTGGGGCGTGGTTTCGTTTTCTTTTTGCATTTACTCCACCCATACACACCCATCATCAGCTCAAACAGGGCTCAAACAGGGGCGATTATAGAATCGCGAAAGACGTGGTTCGAGGCGTGCGGAGCTACATGTTGCTTTACCGGCATGTGCAAACACCTATCCCCACCCACGCACTTTAAAAATCAACATCGCTTTTCTGTCGGCAGTTTTTACAGTAGACAGAGAAGTAGCCTAACTCCAGGCCTTGGCCAAGGAGTTATAGGCCTATTATTAGCCTATTAGGCTATTATTTTAAAATCACGCTAGGCTATTTCCAATGCTCCACGCCTCCTCCTTGTGAGAAGTCGTTTTTTTTTTTACCACCATGCAAAATAGGGCACACTATCATTCATTGCACATATCTTCATATACGAACCTGCAGAGGGATGGCGAATTTGCTGTTATCAAATTAAATGTAAAAATGAAAATTTCGAATGAAAAAGACAACTGTGGTTTATTCGAGGGAACAAAGAACACAGCCATGACAAAAAAGATTTCCTCTCTATCCGGCTGGAGAACAACGCCATTGTTTACTTGAAGTGGCGACCGCACTTTGGATTTAAAGAACATAAACACGTGCCGTAAAAACCTGTAAAAAGCTAAGAATCTCAGCTTTTGAACAAACCCTAACACATGTCTGTAGGTCTAGGTTAAGGTGATCGCTGGCTGTTCGGAAAAAATGACGAGATAAAAAAAAATGGTTGGAAAGCGCTATTTTTTCGCTTGAAACAGCGGCCGCTTAAAGTTATGTAACTTTGGATTGAAAGAACATAAAAACGTTCCGTGAAACCCTTTAAAAAGCTAAGAATCTCAGCTTTCGAACAAGCCCTAACACATGTCTGTAGGTCTAGGTTAAGGAGATCGCTGTCTGTTCGAAAACAAAATGACGAGGTAAAAAAAAATGGTTGGAAAGCGCTATTTTTTCACTTGAAACAGCGGCCGCTTAAAGTTATATAACTTTGGATTGAAAGAACATAAAAACGTTCCGTAAAAACCTGTGAAAAGCTAAGATTCGCAGCTTTCGAACAAGCCCAAACACATGTCTATGGGTCTAAGAGAAGGAGATCGCTGGTTATATTTAAGTTAGTCCTATATAGGTCCTATTGTTTAGATTAGGGCTAGATTCAACATGGCGTGAAAACACGGTGTTGTCGCGGCTAGTTGTAGCAGCTGATCATACGGCCCAGTTCTAGTCCCTGTTGTATGGAAATGCGTGCGAGACAGCACCATCGACCCCCCCGTCAAGTTTCATGAATATTTATAAAGCCCGCACCGGAACGCGGAACCCAATGGAAAAGAGACTTTACATGTTGTTGAACTACCATTAGCTTTGATTGCGCCAAACATTTAGTGTTGTATTGTTTCAATAAACTTCTAAAAAGTCTGCAGTGACCTTTTTTGATGGAGACTTTTTTTATGGCCGAGAGTATTAATAAACATCATCATCATCACCGTAAAAATCACAATAACCACAATAATAACATGAATTATTCTTATTAACTAGAACATTAATTCTAATGAATTACAAGTGCATGAAAATGTATTTTATCTAAACTACAGTGGGGAAAGTAATGTATTGTATCTAAACTACAGTGGGGAAAGTAAGTTGTTTCAAGTCATATCGGTATGCAAATTTATTTTAAATTGCATAAGGTAACAAATCCACATCTGAAATCTAAAATCTTCTTTCAAAAAAAAGAAAGAAAGAAAAAGAGGAGAAAAACATACCGCCCCTCTTTCAAACTTGTTACTGTTCGTCTCAGACTTCCTGAGTTTTCGCTCCCCTGTGTCACCCAGGTCTCCGTAGACGGTGAGGAAGACGTTAGCATCTGTTCCCGCTCCACTTGTGTCACCAGTCCTGACCGACACCTTGTACTGATGGGCTACCCATAGGAAAAAGGTCTATATTAAACCTACATGGCTATGTACTGTACATCGCATACAAATCTTACACGTGGAAAATTAGAAATGAACCCTTTTTAGGCCCCTTTCAGGCGGCAATGCTTTTTTTTGCCTTCAAAAACTTGAGAAGTGTTGATAGCAAGCGTTTGGTGTCAGCTGTCAGGATTTGATCACTGTTGCTAGGTTACATACTGTGTTCCATCTTTTTTTGTTGAAATTCAACTATCTGCTGACCATGACTCAGTTGCTGTTAAGCAACAACCTATTACGGGCAAAGACGCGTTCAAAGGTTTGAGCTGATTTTAAACTATCGTTAAACTACAGCTACCATTTTTTGGAAGCCTTGCATGTTATTCTGAGAGAGGCACAGGCAGAAAAAGAGGTGAGGCGCGTCAGAACGATGAAGCCATTGTCAACCATGTTGTTACTGTACAGAGGAAAACAACCTAAACGGACTGCCTGGCAGAGAAAGCCGGTCTGAACCCCGGAGAGTTTGCTGTAAGGCCGGGGGCCCCACGTCTCATACAGATATGGCAAATGAGTTTAGATGCCTGGTCTTTAGCATACTTCTTGCCGTGTCCAGGGAGCTAGACACACTACTGTCTGATACACAGCCATAGAGCACGCTCCGTCTCCAGACAGAAAATAGACTGAGCATTCATTGCTTCTGTGCGGCCTCATCACCAACAAATTCAATCAAAAACCTTCCTGGTAATCTCTAAAGAGTCAATATAGTCTATAATCTGTCCTGTGACTCCTCAATGTGAGCTACCGTTGATATTAAAGCAATAAATGCTCCGTCTATTTTCTGGCTGGAGACGGAGCGTGCTCTATGGCTGTGTACCAGACGGTAGTGTGTGTAGCTCTGCTCCGCCAGGGGGTGCCAAAGCTACACACACACTGTCTGGTGTGAACCAGGCCAGTGTAAGGTATCATTGCAAAGGTAGTGCAACAAATCTGCATCAGAATTTAGGATTAACTCAAAATGCCCCCCGACCTGGCCCCAGCCTGTTTTCCTGTAGCTTGTCACATATTGTGTGTGTGTGTGTGTGTGTGTGTGTGTGTGTGCGTGTGTACAGTATGATTGAGGCACACATACTCTCCAGTGCGTCGTCCACCTCAACCTCGTTGACCTTCAGGGTTCCATCTCTTTTCAGTGTTTCCGTGATGATGTCAGAGGGCACCAGTTCCAGTACAGTCTCGCCATCTTCCTCGGAGCGCGCCAACCAGCCCTCACACGGAAAGATGACCGTTTCTGAGCCCTACCAGAAGAGATGTGAGGAACAAACAGGGCTGTCAGATGTAGCTGATCATTTACAGACCAATTTGTGATCAAATCCCACCAGGAACTAAATCCCAGCCAATTTAAGATGAATCTCACTGGTTTGAATGGTTATTCATATATGAAAATACTTGCCCAAAATTATTTTGCAACAATCTTAGGGTTATATACATTGCAGTCGCATGGCAAATGTCTGCGTGCACAGAGGCATGCGCAGACTTGCGACAGATGTGAGACTGGACTGCTTGAGCCAAAATGTTTTTAATACTTTTTAGGCTTAACAAACCTTTCCTTTCCTTAGTAGTCTACGAATCTCCACTCTATCGAGGTGCCATCCGGGGTTTGTTCCTCTGTTGTCATGGCCGATACGTATCTTCTCAATTACATCCCCGATATCTTCTAGCTGGAAGGATTGATTTCATTTAGTTGTTGAATTGCTTGCTTTTTCCACAAGACATATATTTATAGAAGATCTAAAATTAAAATGATTAAAATGGAAATTATTAAATGATTGAATTATTTTCTATTTTCATAAAACCTCAACCTATTGACTTTTATGGGAACCAGGTGCTACACCAATGCTTCATAGCTGAACACCGTTTGAAGAGTCTCAAATCACAGCTCCAGTCACTCTGAAACATTTAATAATTTAGCAGCCTACTGACCTCAACAATGAACATATCTTCTGCTCCCCTCTCAAAGAACAAGCGTCGCTCTCTCTCATTGACACAGAGATGCTTCTGCTGTGTGCACACTCCATTGCGCCCATAGAGGACAATGAAGACATCTGCGTCGGTACCCGCCGCAAAAACGTCACTGGTGAACGTTTTGATCTCATATGGGACAACTGGAATTAAACATTTTAGAATGACATTTATGATGAGTTTACCAAAAATATTTATTCCATAACTATTTCAATGAATTTAGTCAACTTAAAAATCAATCCATCTTGTTTTGTTTGTTTCACACACTACACTACAGGAAATAGTACTGAAAATCTAAGGTGCACCGTGTTGATTCAATATAGTAAACAGGGCTGTAGTACTCGAGTCCGGACTCGGCCCGAGTCCGGTCTCAAGTCCGTTTTTTTATGGACTTGGACTTGTCTCGGACTCGGTATTGTTTGGACTCGGACTTGTCTTGGACTCGGACAATGGTCTTGCCAAATTAGGCTTTTGGACTCGCGGGGTCTGTCATTAAGTTTTGTTTAGAACACTGGCCATCATAGATTGTAAAGTGGAGCTTGAAATCCAATAACAAACAAGTTTTGTCTTCACATCCATGCCATATAGGTTATCTTCTAAGGTTCACACTATTGACATTCATCCTTTTCATTGTCAAACACTGACCGACATGTGACTCGGACTTGACTTGGACTCGAATCTTTTTGGACTCGGTCTTGTCTCGGACTCGAACCTCTTTGGACTCGGACTTGACTAGTACTGGTCTTGGACTTGTCTTGGACTCTACAAAGGTGGACTTGACTACAGCCCTGATAGTAAATAGAGTATGTGATGTGTAGTTGGAGTGGTGGCCAAGGCCAATTATCTCACAGGGGACATAGAACTCTGTCTGAAGTTCTGCTGGGTACAGGTCTCTCACAATGGCACCGTCGTCCTCCCCTCGGTCGAGCCAGCGGCCACAGGGGAACCGTATTCTCTGGCCCTGAGACGGAGCGTTGATGTCCACCCAGTCCAAGAACCAGCCAGATGAGCCGCCTGCATTAATAATAATAATAATAATAATAATAATAATAATAATAATAGATTTTATTTTTAAGCACCTTTCAAGATACCCAAGGTCACTTTACATAAAACAGAGAAGAAATAAAGAGAAGAACAGTAGAAAAAGTAATAACTAAGCATCAATGAATAATTAAAACATAAAATAAAAATAAAAATACTTAAACAAGAATAAAATACAATACATAGGCTATGTATATCAAATAAAATGAAAATAAAGTAATAATTAAAGGAAGTGGAAGTGCATGTCAGTGTGTAATGAATATGCAGCAGTGAAGAAGTGCGTCTTAAGCTTAGATTTAAAACTGGACAGTGTAGAGCATTGTCAAATTGACAGCGGGAGTGCATTAAATGGCTTTTATTTCACTGTCCTGTTACATTAATTAGGTACAATGTAACACGCTATGAAAAAAAACATGCAAAGTGATGTACTTTACACTGTACCTTAAGACTAGGCACAGTATGTACAGTATAAGTACATAATATTACTTGTTGATACATGAAGGTACACTACAAAAGACAATGGAAGATCAGGTGCTGCCAAAAGAAAGAATTGCTATGCTAAGTTGAGTGTTTTTTCTACACAGAACACAATGGACATTTGTTTCCCTTCTTTTCACATTGTCCAGATGCGAGCTCAAATAATTCTGCAGCACTTAATGTGATCCTGCTTCTCCATGTCACATCTTTTAGGGGCTCTGTATCTAAACTGAAAAACCTTAGTGTTAAGCTCACCAGCCAGCCTATCCACACAGGAGAAAAGTGCTACTCTGTTTTCAAGACCTCTGAACTCTCTAACTAGGTGCATGAATATGGTTGTCTCAGACAAAATCTTAACACATAGTTCTGAGGTGCAGTCAGGATTCTTTTATACATTTTGGAGGGAAACACATTCTGTGCCCCTAGACCTGACAGAGGTGTCTGACACATCAAGAGAGCATGGACAGTTGAGAACACTGATGGCTTTACATAGATAACAAAAGCCAAATGAGGTAAGAGCTGATGAACTGCATCGTTTGACTGCAGCCAACATCCAAACAAGCATTAGAAAGTTGCACAAACTGTAGTGTGACCAAGCCAAGCTTGGAGAGAATCTCCTGAACTTGTGGTGAGTTCATCAGAGAGGTGATGAATTAAGAATATACACACTGCAATAATTCACAGACCGCTATGGGTGCCGAAACAGCTCTGCAAGTGTGAGACAACGACAGGTTAATCTAATACACATAACAGGTGTGCATACAGTACATAGTTGCTTCAGGATGATGTCTCCTGTGCGTACACTCATGACCACTGCACCATAATACTCTGTGTCACAGACTTGACGACATCATAGGGGCTCTTTCCATTATCCTAACTCTTGCTTGTGGCCTTGCACATCGCTGACGCCTCCCATTCCGTGGAGAAAACAATGGTTTCCGCTGTCAGCCTAGCCACAACACTTTTTGGGGGACTTTTCCCCATTCAACATCCCAACTGCAAATGAGATAATGACCTTTGAATTGCACTTTTGAGAGATATTGAATTAAACTTCTATATAAACGTCCATATACTGATAGTTACTTTTCTAGAAGAGAGCTAATAAAAGAAAGAAAACAAGCTACAGCTAAGCAACTGTGCACTATTCATGCCCAGGAAAACCTACTTATGAATCGCTAGTTATTTATCTCTGCCCATAGATACCTGAGTTGTCGTGGCCAATCCGCAGCTTCCTTAGCTCCCCAAGGTCAACAGCCTCGACAGTGAATTCCTCAATCATGCCCTGCTCAAACTTGTTCTTGTGCAGTTTGCAGGCTTTGAGGTTGATAAGACCTATAAACAAACAAAATATATTAAATTACATAATGGAATTACACCCAAGACAAATTACTCAGTAGCATCTTAGTGCAGATGAATAAACCACGTTGCCATCTGATTGCTCTTGTTAATATTGGTAGTATCTGTGATGAGATGCATCACATTATTAACTAGAAGCACTCAGAGAGCGCAAACCTCCGCCAAGTAAGCTGATTGATAGAACATTTGACTATGTCACACTGTATTTTTATTTCAAGTCTTTCTGCCTTCTTTTTGTTGAGTTAGAAACTGGAATGTTTTGCCCCACAATTCAATTTGTGGTCACTGGGGGCGTCTAGATGTATAGGCCAGCAATGGTGAAGAATCTTTAAAAAGGTCCTAGTTCCGGTTCGTGATCCGGATCACCACCAGAATTTAATCACTTGTTCCTTGGGTCATTATCAACAACTTCACAGTTTCGTCCAAATCTGCTGATTAGTTTTTGAGTTATGCTGCTGACAAACAGACAAACAAATAAACAAACAGACAGACAGACAGACAAACCAACGTGACCGAAAACATTACCTCCTTGGTGGAGGCAATAATGATGGTATGTGTAACCCATGTCTGTATTACGGTACCTGTGTCATCCTTCTCCCCGTACAATATAGCAAAGACATTGGCATCGGTTCCAGCATGTTTCTTTTCTCCAGTCTTGACCCGCATTGTATAAGTTGTTGACATGGCTGTTTATACATAGAGTGAAAGAATATAAACAGAGAGAACATGAATATTTTGTCAGTATATGTATAAATGAAACTGTTTTAAAGACGTAGTTAAGCTGACATGACCACAACAGAGTAATAACAAACAACAGCATTGAGGCCGTTTGATACTTTTTCTGATAAATTGATACTTTCTTCTTGTATCCAATTTCTTGTTATGTATATCTTCTTTGTAATTTGCTTTGGGTATATGTGTATGCTAAATATAAAAATAATGTAATGTAGGCAACGTGACATGATGTAATGTAAGATAGTTGTCACCTTTCTGCTCTAGCCCAAGTTTGGCAGCGTCACCCTCCTCATCATCGTCCCTCTTCATGAAGGCCTCGTCCACTGGCACCAGCTCTCGGGCAATCTGCCCATCGTCCTCATCAATGGCCAACCAGCGGTTGCAAGGGAAGTAGTACCTACAGTAGTTGTGAAGTAAGTTCATTCAATCGCAATAACCCACAAAGCCGAGGGGAACCCATACGTCAAGGGAAACCACATTAAGGTCATGAAGTGGCATTGACAGTCTCTAGACTTTAACCACATAGCAATCAAATGGAGAACTAAATCTTAACTAGAAATGCACTCAGACAGGGCAGACCTCCGCCAAGGAAGCTGATTGATAGAACATTTGACTGGTACACCCTATTTTAAGTCTTTCTGCCCTCTTTCTGTGTTAAAAACTGGAATGTCAAAATTTGCGCGTCTCGCAATTCAATTTCCGGTCACTTGAGGCGTCTAGATTTCTAGGCAAGCAATAGTGAAGTATGTTTTTTTGTACATGTTCAAATGTCCTCTTACATGAGTCCATAACACGGCTGAGCATCATTGCATTCATTTCTCCATCTTTGGATGTACTCTTTCTGTCTGATCTCTTTTTAGCCCAGGCACACATAAAGTTTAGAAATGTCATGAAATAGATGGCAAAGGCTGTTCTTCTTGGATTCTGTCTCCTGTAATGATGCATTTCTACAATATTTACCATATTGGATATTTGAATGTGTGTGAGATTTAGCTTACTTTTTTAAACTTTTTTTAACCTTAATTATTCATTGCTGAAAATGAACAAGGACTGCTCAATTCCGCTGTACTTGTTACAACGTCAAATAAAAGATGTTCAACATAAACATATATTGTAGTGTATATAAAAAACACAATACATACGTGATCTCATCTTTAAGGTCCACAATCTCTACTCTGTCGAGGTACCAGGCGGAGTTAGGACCCGTGTCATCGTGACGAATTCTTAATTTCTTCAGCGGACCCAGGTCCACAGCTGTGATGGAGAATACATCTTCCTGAGGACACATAGCATGGATGCACGTGTACGCACACACGCACGCACACACACACACACACACACACACACACACACACACGCACACGCACACGCACGCACACACACACAAACACACGTGCACACACACACACACACACACACACACACACACACACACACACGCACGCCAGTGAGTGAGTGAGTGAGTGAGTGAGTGAGTGAGTGAGTGAGTGAGTGAGTGAGTGAGTGAGTGAGTGAGTGAGTGAGTGAGAGAGAGAGAGAGAGAGAGAGAGAGAGAGAGAGAGAGAGAGAGAGAGAGAGAGAGAGAGAGAGAGAGAGAGAGAGAGAGAGAGAGAGAGAGAGAGAGAGAAAGGAGAGAGACTATGTGCCATATAAGTAAGCAAACTCCAAGTGTAGTCACATGTGGCTATTCTTGGTTATGGTAAACTACTACAGCCACACAGCCATGTCTACATTTGCTGTCTACACCAAAACTCATTCCTAAATCTAACCTGTCAGTGAACAATGTGTGTCCACCAACCTAGAAACATGTTAAATTGTGCCAATACCAAAACCCCTTGCTAACCCTAACCTGTCAATTAATAATGTGTGTCCACCAATCTAAAACATAGTCTTCCTTTGGCATGCCATTTCTGCATGCCACATGCCACTAAATCATCTACCGGACTGAATTTACTTCAGTGCCAGGGACTGAACATTTGAATGAAAAATATTTGCATGACCATATTCTGCCCCTGATGCAGGAGTAAATCATACACCCAGATTGGTTGCAGTCAGGACAGGTTCAGAACAAAAAATATAGCTGCAAGCAGCAATGCGGGGCCAAGCAGTAAATTTGCCGAAGTCGACACGGCAACAGAGGGAAATGCAGCGCCCCCTTTGGCCCAAATCTCGCCAATGTTGGTGTGCATTCCTCAGAGGGGAGTGTGATCACGTGAAGCAAACTTAGTTTGAATCCCTTAAAGGGCTTCCGAGATATAAGCTCACTTCCTGTTACCTGTTGGTGGCGCTAGAGAGTTTGAGCTGGGGTTCTGGATTATTTTGTGGGAGGTCATGGGATTGACTAGTATGTGTGCAAAAAATCCAAAGAGAATCTGACAAACGGTCGATATGACCTCACTTCCTGTTTCGCCACTTTTATGACAATTTTGATTGGCTATCACCGCCAAACGATAAGAGGTATCAAAAATTCTTTGAATATCCTAATGCCTATCAGTCTGAAGATGATGTGTACCTTTTTGCAGGTCATTCTGACAAAGATTGTGGGACAAGTAGCATTTCATTGAATTTTACAAAATTCAAAATGGTGGAATTTCTCTTGACATGACGTCTTATAGTGCGTTGGATTCGGCTTGGCCCAAGGATTCTAGTGATGGTAATATATTTTACATCGAGCATATGGTTTAAAAGCTACAGGTAAAAATGTAGCTAAAACTTTGACCTGTTGGTGGCGCTACAGAGTTTGAGCTGGGGGAGGTCATGGGATGGACTTCTATGTGTGTACAAAAATCCCAGCTGAATTCGACAAACGGTTGCTGAGATATGACCTCACTTCCTGTTTTGCCACTTTTACGACCATTTTGATTGGCTGTCACGGCTAAACGATAAAAGATATCCAATATTGCTTGAGACCCCATATAAAGAGTTTCGGGTGAAATGGTCAAAAATTGCGGGAGAAGTAGCATTTCGGCATGGCGGGAAAACTATCCTGGCGGAAAATGACGTCATAGGGTGCGTTGGATTAGTCTCGGCCCAATGATTCCAGGGATACAAAGTTTTTGAAAATGTGCCCAGCGGTTCAAAAGTTACAAGCAGAAATGTACCAGCAACTTTGACCTGCTGGTGGCGCTAGAGTGCTGGGGCTGGGGACCTATAAATCGCTGTGGGTAATGCTGAGACTGGCCCGAATATGTGTGCCAATTTACAGTATTTTCCTACATACGGTTCTATGGGCTGCCATAGACTTGCTAAGGAGAGGAAAGATGTTGAAGAATAATAATAATAGAGAAGAAAAAAGCTAGAAACACTCAAGGGGCCTTCGCCAGTTTCGCTGCTTGGCCCCTAATTAGCCTGATTATCATCAACATTCAAATCTCTTCGAGACTTGGTCTGACCAAGAGCATATGATCATTTCCCAAACGGCATGGTTGACCCGTCTTCCTTGGTTTGCTTATGGTTGTTTGCTTCCCAACAAAGTGAAAGGAGTTCCTCTATTTTCGGGAACTCAGAAAGTAATTGCATTGCTCTTGACCTGACTAGCCACTAGGCGGCCTGGCTTTTTGATAAGTTGCTGTCCTTTTGTCTTCCATGTTTATGACAGGTTTGGTATTAATGTCTCACAAAACAGTCATGAATCCTTCATGCAAAGTGTATAACAGCTGCTATGGATGTGTTATCCAGCAACACGTCAAAGTGTAACCCATACACACATACAATATATCATTTTGTAAATGTAACATACATAGATACTCTTTATAAGGGACAATACACACAATACATTTCCTCCATCATCCTAGGCTGGCTATCACAACCAACCTCATCAGTGGAATAGTATTTAAACGTAATGCCCCCTCCCCCCATCAAAAACTAAAGGAGAAAGTGCCATATAGGTTTAGGAAGACAATTCCAAACCTATAGACTGAAACTATCTATAGTACCTGTCCACTTTCAAACTTGTTGATATAGTTGGACTTTCTAAGGAAGCGTTCTCCTGTGTCTCCATTCTCTCCGTAGATGTTGACAAAAACATTGGCGTCCGTACCGGCTCCCATCATCTTGCCCGTGAACACACTGACCTCATATGTATTGTCTTACAAAAGAAACACAGGACATGGGAACATGAAAATCATTGGGCAAACATGGAAATGACATAATCTAGCAAATTCTATCTTTGGAACCCAAAAAAAACAGACAAACAGACGCGACCAACAACATAACCTCCTTTGCAGAGGTAATAATAATAATAATAATAATAACAATAATAACAGTAATTTACCTTCCAGGTCCTCAGCTCCCTCAGGCAGCAGCTCGATGACAATCTCCCCGTCCTCCTCATCTGTGGCCAACCATCGATCGCAGGTGAACGAGTATGTCTGCACAACCTCCTGCAACTCCATGGTCTCCTCCTCCTCATCCTCCTCCTCTCCTTTCTTCTTCTTTTTCTTCTTCTTCTTGTCCTCCTTCTTCTCCTTGGGTGCCATGCCCATCACCAGACGCTTGACATCTACTTTCTCCAGGTACCATCCGCTGCCCATCCCTGTGCCGTCATGGCCGATACGAATTTTAAAGATCTTCCCCACATCCGCTGCCTGGATCTGGAGCCAAGACAGAAGCCAAACAAAGAACCAGTCAGCTAAAATCACCTATATACAGTTGTTCGCACTGACCAGGGGTGCATTTCTCGAAGCCATAGTTACTAACTACGTTAGGTACTTTGTTTGCAAGTTTGGAATTTCCCATTGGCAACTACCCCAGGCCCCCAGGATCAACCTTGCAACCTCCTGAGAAGAGACATGCCTCCTGCCCATTTCAACATTTGTGTAACAGCACACGCACGCACGCACGCACACACACTGTGTAATTACAATGACACATGGTCATTACCTTGAAGATTTCTGTTGTCCCTCTCTCGTAGTTATTGGACCTGCTTTTCAATGTCAGCAACTCTGTTTTGCCCTCATCTCCGTACATCTGCAGAAAAACATTGGCATTTGTGCCAGCAGCGAAGAGGTCACCAGTAACAACCGTAACTTCATAGTTTATCACTGGAAAAAAGGAATCACAGAAACGCAAATTACAGTTTTTAAAAATACTTTTAGTACTCGATAAAGTATGATTAGAAAATTCTGCTAAAATGAATTTTTCCATTGACCACAAATTACATTCGTCCAATATTCCTCTTAGTGGAATACGCATAAAATGACTTGACGTCAGTTTTGACTCATTGAGTGCCAGCCATTTTCAAATTCAGACCGGGGGGTTGCCAGGCTTTTTTCAACATTTGAGTGTTTTTTCAAGAGCCTTAAAAAATTGAGTTCTTTGTCCATGTGAACAACAAACATACCAGATCAACGTGTTAGGCAAATTACTTGATATCAAGTCTTTGGCACTGTGCCACACATTCTGAAAAGACTCGTTTTCAAGTCCATGGCACTCAAAGAGCTACAAGAACAAAAGAATGGGGGGAACATATGGCTGTGGGAACATAGTACAGCACACATCCAACATCCAGACACGCTTAAAATATACATTTTAAATGTCCATTGTGTAATTTTAGCAGGTTATTTCCTAAATGTAAGGTATGCTGCCCACTCACAAATATAATCTTTTCATGCCTATTTTGTCTGTTCTGACCAGATTGTTTTTGCAGCCAATGGTGTCTATGATTTCTATGAGTGGTAATTCAAAATGCCAGGTTTACATGGAGATCCACCTCTTCATGTATGAAAAGGCACATTTCCAAGATAATGAAAACCTATAAATTGATAGAGGTAGTAAATCATATTCATGAAAAAGATAGAATTTGCGAATGGGCAACATAAATTCTGGAAAGAAACTTCTATAAGATTAAACACTCTACCTTAACATAGAGTACTACAGTAGAATACTTTTATATATCCCAAGGGAAATTGAAGTGTCTGACAGCTTACATACTGTAACTACACAAATACAAGACATACACAAAGAGCTAATACACATTATTGCCCATTGCAGTAAACATATAGAAAAGAACAAACACAAAGATACAAACACAGAGCTGTTTAGAATTGCTGCCGCTCGCATCCGCGCCCGGGTGAAAACAAACACATAAAAACACACACTAACATTTCTCCAGCTCCAGGATTTCGCTAGGATAGATCTCCACCTCTGTCTTGCCGTCGGCCTCGCCCTGACTGAGCCAGCGATGGCTGGGGAACATGTACTGCCAGCCGTGGCCTGGTACCATGATCTGGACGCTGTCCAAGAACCAGCCGGCACGCATGCCCTCGTTGCTGTGGCCAATCAGCAAGCGGTTTATCTGCCATGATCCAGGAAACAGGTTAAATTAAGTTCAGAACAGAGACAGGAAAGTAGTGGGTGATGAGAGAAGGGAAAGGATTGGAAAATGACCTCGGATCAGACGTCCAACCCAAACCAGTGTCTATGGATTTATGGCATGGTGTCTTAGCCCACTGAGCCCCGTGTACTGCACCTACATGTGCCATTACTTTTTGAGCAGGTGGTTCCTAATATTGAGACGTCACTCTGGATAATTTGAGACCGGCCAGAACAGTGCCAGTTCTGACTTCCACACTAGTAACGATCTGAGCCAAAGTCCTTCTTAACAGTAAACAACTTGCAACTGTCGACTTTATTGTGCTACCGTGATGAACCTGCTGACAGTTTGCAGAGGAAAAAAAAAAGATTTTTCAGTTCGCTTCAGAAACCAAATTTCAAGTTTCCGAATACTTGGATCCTGATTTTGGGTGTGAACAAGTCAGTCAGTTCAAGATTAGGTGTGAGCTCAACAAGCAAGACAGTGTGTTTAAAATATATCATATGAAAATACATTTGAGGAGGTGCCATGGCTCACTGGGCTAAGACTAGATACCACAAGACTTGAGTCCAACCTCATGTAATTTCTGATGTTACCAGATACTGTTATTATCAGTGGTGAGCAACTGCCTCACACTGCCAGAACTGGGTTATTTGCTGCAAGTGTTTAAATACAAGTATAGTGTGTAGAAACAGGCAAGCCATATCTGTCTGATGCCAAATGTGTCTACAGTAAAACCATTAAGACCTTATAGGCCATTCATTAGCTCTAAAAAGGCCCAAACCCGGGATAAATTGCAATATTAATGGTTCCTACTTTTAAGTGATCCTTAAACCCCCTTGTATCACATATTAAAAATCTACAGCTTTATATTTAGTGGAACATACTTTTTTCGAGGCCATTCATTTCTCCATAGGGAGATACAAGGTGAAATGGGTAAAATTTTAAACTATAGATATCAAATTGAAACTTTCACAGTTGTTTACTCACATTAAGGCAAAGATTTTTTGTATTGCAAGTTTTCTGAAATGTGATGGTTAAATGTCCAAATGAGGTAATATGTACTGAAATGTGGGATACAATCTGTGGTAACAGACCAAGCATAAAACAAATTGCAATAGTAATGGTTCATACATTATATTGATCCTTCAACCCCTCTGCATCACATATTAAAAATCTACTTTCATCAATTCAGTGGAACATACTTTTCCCAAGGTCAAAAGTATCCGATTTTACCCACTGAATGGCAAAATGCATTGGAAATCAGCTACTTCTGACCTTCAAAAAAGTATGTTCCACTAAAGTGATGAAGGTAGATTTTTCACATGTGATGTAGGGTGGATTAAGTATCAATAAAAAGTGTGAATCATTACTTTTGCAATTTGTCTTATGTTTTGCCTGTTGTTGCATTATGTATCACATATTTAAGTAGATGTGATCTCATTTGCATATTTAATCATTATATTTCAGACAACTTGCAATACAAAACATATTTGTCTTTGCTTGAGTAAATTACTGTGAAAGTTTCAAATTTATATCTCATTGTTTAAAATTAGCCTATTCCCCAAATATCTTCTATATTGTCTTCCTATGGGAAAATGAATGGGAAATCTCCAACTTTGACCTTAAAAAAAGTATGTTCCACTAAATATAAAGCTGTAGATTTTCAATATGTTATTTAGACATACCTAGGGATTACAAAAAACTGGAATGATTACTATTGCAATTTGCCCCGGGTCAAACGCTAGATTGACTGGCCTATTACCTTGAATGTGTACCGTATGTGTGTATGTGTAGGCCTATGTGTATTTTTATAGTGCTTTGAGTCCACTTCATAGTTGTACATGATGATTTCTCTGAGTCATCACAAGGGTTTACACAAATGTAGTGTGAACAAACAAACATACTGTACCTGTCCGATGTCAAATGTGTCCACAGTAAAGATATCAACTCGTCCCGTCTCAAAGTAGTTCCGTAAGTTATTGTCGGAGACTGCCAGCATCATCCTGCTTGTGTCCCCCTTCTCCCCGTAGAGCTTCACAAACACCTTGGAGTCAGAGCTGGCACCAGGGATGTCTCCAGTCTTCACAGCTATCTGATAACTCACATCTATAGGCAAGGAAACAAGAAAATCTTACATACTTCCTATAATAGTCTACCTTTATCTCTAAGAAGTAAATGAATAGTCTGAGCTGGCATTGGGAGGGGTGCCCATCGTCATCGCTATCATCTGCAGAGTACAATAGGGTAGTGTGTGTGTGTGTGTGTGTGTGTGTGTGTGTGTGTGTGTGTGTGTGTGTGTGTGTGTGTGTGTGTGTGTGTGTGTGTGTGTGTGTGTGTGTGTGTGTGTGTGTGTGTGTGTGTAAGTTTTGAGAAAGGAATGTTCTGTGTTTGTATAGATTTTAAGATGAAAGAATGCTTGCGGCAGGATACGCAGGCGCATGTACATTTCATGTGCCAACATATTGAGTTCGCAAGTCACCTGGAAGCATGTAGTCTTTTTTGTTGGCATTTAACGCCATGACTGTTCCTAGGAATAGGGCAGAATGGATGGTGACCAATCTCAAATAAGGTGTGAGTGAAAACACGTGATTAGCATACCCCCACATTCTATGGAGGATGTTAAAAATAGACTGTAGGGACAACAGGATTGATCATATGGTGTCAAACGCCAAACATAAATACAATGTTGCTATCAACATGCTAAAGCGGGAAAACAGGCACACTACAGGAGGAAGATTTCACTCAGGAGATATGACCTATGGTAATCGACCCACACTATACTTGCGTACAAGACTTGGAAATATTTCTAAACAAGCCCTGATACATGCTGTTTTTCACTCCTGACAACACTATCTTGAAGGCGTTCGATTGTAATGAGAGCCTCATTGGCTATCCGTCCTCTACAGCAGGGTTTCCCAAACTGTGGTGCGTGCACCCCTGGGGGTGTGCGGCCTGCCATAAGGCTAAATAGAGCAATGGTGGATATGTGAGTTTTTTATTGGAAAAGAGTTTTCCCAAAACAACTGTACATAATGTGCAGTGAATGCGCAGTGAATCATACTTGCATAGCCATCAGCACATCAAAATATTTGCTTAGGGGGTAGCGCGAACCACACTGAAATGTACAAGGGGGTGCGCAGGGAAAAAAGTTTGGGAACCGCTGCTCTAGATGATACCTCCAGTATCATGCATAGTGCTCTGAATAGCTTGTCATCAAGTAGGCACTATTTCGCACATGGTTGAACACATAAGTTAAGTCACATAGCAAGCATATCCCAGGTCTTAAGCTATACAATTGCTGGAAGCATTTGATTTTGAATGGAGACGAACTACAAGAGCAACCAGCGATATAGGCACAAACCAACTAAAAAGAGGTCTACTAGAGTGTTTTGGCCGTAAAACACTGGAAGCCAATCAGCATGAAGTAATGACTGTATATCCTGTAAACAGGTATGCAAATCTAATTATTTACCACTGACGACGTGAGATACTTGAGCGACAAAAGTGAACAGGATTAGTTTGCAGCTGTGTTTTTCCAGCTTTTGGTGTTCACAGCTTTTGGTCTGAATGCATGCAACATTATTTTATTGACTACAGTATAAAGTACAATTGTCCGCCCAGTCTTCATGGATGCATACCTAGACCACAACACCCCAACCCCCACCCCACCCTCACCCCCTTACTGTACGACTGTACTTACTGTACAGTCGCTGACCATCAGCATATGGAACAAGCTCACGAACAATCTGCCCATCGTCCTCACCTCGATCCAGCCACCTGCAAAAATCATTCTTGTTACTGTTAATGTTCTTCATTATCTATTTTCATTTTTAGCTTGTCAATCAATTTCCTCTAAATAAATAATATTGATTCGCAATTCTAACTTCAGTGAGTTGTATACTCCTTATTTGAGTGATTCTCTAATTCGCCTACACTTTTAAGTCCGTGGATTTTATTTGGCAATTCCATTAACTATTAACTGCTTCCAATGATGTTTTGGACATTAGAAAACATTTATCTTTCATATAATACAGAAAGTGTAGACATAGCATTATTTCCCTCAGCAAGAATGAATATTTAATACTGGTTTTGGGCGTTTTCATGCCGTCCTGTTTTCCAAATGTCAGATTCAGTCTTCATATTAGCATGTAAAGAAACTTGTTTTGCCCAAGACGATTGCAAATGTTGATTCACAGTAATCATCACAATATGACAAAACTGTCAGAAAGACCACTGTCCTTTCCATTATACATGAAATTTGCCATTTTGTGTGTGTCCACGAAAACTGTGCTAACCGTGTCACGGTCTGAAACCTCCTCCATAAATCAGTAATGGTTTGGTCTTAGGCCATACGAATAACATCACGTGATGTCATAACCTCTTTGGCAGGATACGGGAAGACTTTTTGGTAAATTTTGGGCTCCATCCTTCCATAATTTAATCCATTCTTTTTCATGTTCTCATAGCGGGAAAATTGCCTATCAACAGTGTTATCAACATATTCATAAGAATCTGAATTAGAAATCACATGTAGAAAAACACAGATAAAGCATACAGATACATGAATTGATTAAGGTGTTGTGGTGGAACTTCTGAGGTCCTCAGTTAGCACAACACCATAAAAATGGCTGAAATGTCAACGGTGTTACCGTCAATGGTGTTACAATTAAGTATGACAGTCAGGGTTGCCAGATGAGGCTGATGATTTCCAGCCCAAAAAATAATCAAAATCCGCCCTAAAAACCCGCCCAATTCTATTGATTTATATGGCAGTGGGAAGGTTTTTCTGATAGATGCCATTTTTACCCGCACACGGCCATCCTAAGCAGCCCAATTGGGCGGGAACCAGCCCAATCTGGTAACACTGATGACAGTTGAGGAGGAGTATGTTTTTGCCAATTTATATCCATATTGACAGACAAACAAACAAAATAATTTGTGTTCTAGGGAGATGGGTTTGTCTGCACTGTTTTTTTCTCCTAAAAGAGTGCCGACTTGTTCCCCTGCACTGTTGACCGTAACACAGTTGAGTTACACCGTTGACTGTTTTGAAAGTGTTTTTGTGCTATTGATCCCTTATGTGTTGGAAAAATCCTATGAACATACACTAGGGATTATCTCTGGAGAAGGAAGTCTTGTGTAAGGAGGGTGACTAAATTCAAATCAGACGTTACAGGGATTTATGATGAAAAATGTGTCAGTCTGTATCACACTGACTCATAAAATCCTACTTATGAAGCTCAACAATCACATTTTCTATATCAGTTGCACAGATTAATGACAACATTACTGCTAAGGGACATAAGCACTTTCAAACATATATTGTTTCAACTCTGTAGTATTTTTATATATGTTTGAAATGACATAGTATTTGTCCATAACACTGTTGACAAAATAATGTAATAAATGTTCGCTTTCATTAGAGTATTTATCAAATGATTTAAGATTAAGCTTGGCAATTTGTTTGTTTGGAAACTTAAATATATACACTATGTAAACATCTAGGTCATTTAGTTGAAAAAAAATACTGATAATTGACATTTTGCTTTTGCCAAAAGCGTAGGGAAATCGTAGAATCAATCATTTCCATTGCCTTTGAATGGAGGTGAAATTTTATCTCATAGAGAGAAGGGAGTGAGTATTCACCAAAGAAACCAAATTGAAGTCGATAAAACCTGACAAAGACAGACACAACTGTTTTCTAAATCAGATGTTCACATGAACCAATGTGGTGTGACCCAACAAGGCGCACAATAACGTGAGATTTCGTTTCAAAGAGGGAAGGGAATGAAAATTCGTCAAAAAGGCCAAATTAAAGTTGATAAAACCTGACAAAGCCCAACACAACTGTTTTCCAAAGCCCACATTTGTGTGAACCAATGTTGTCTGAACCAACAAGGTGCACACACGTGGCATTAATTTTTCTCAGTGTAGTTTACCTATTACAAGCATGGTCTTCCTCACCTGTTGCAGGGGAACACCGTAGCTTCGCTTTCTGTCTTGCCCTCCTCCCTCACCAAGACCTTATCCAGGAACCAACCACAGCCGCCCCCACGGCCGTCATGGCCGATCCTTACCCTCCTCACTCGGCCCAGTGACACGGACTCTATTATGAACTCATCAGCCTGTGGAGGAGCCACAAAAGTGGACAGTGTAACAGTAATACAAGACACAACGTCTTAACCCATTGACGCCTAAGGCACCTGCAAAAAAGGGTGCTGAATGCCTGAGCCCTTTTTAAGAAAAGCTGCCCTCAGCCTATAAAAACGTAAATATCTCAGCTTCTGAAGCACATACAAATATGCACTAAGTTGCATTTAAACGGTAAGACCCTCATCTTTCATTAGAATGTGTTCATTCATTTCAGACAAACAGAGATTTTTAATATAGTTGTCTCAAATCTCATGAGCCTGAATGTTGCGTAATGCAGCTCCAGGCGCTAGGGCCAATGTTGCATCAGGCACCAATGGGTTAAACGTCCTGTCAAAGTCAATAACTTGATGACGATGAAGAGGAACATTTTCTGAAATTGCAAATGCCTCTGTAAGGTTTCCGATGAACTCATTAGCAAAATCGATTCATTCATAGCAGACATTCTAACCTGCAGAAACACATTTCTACTAACACAATACTGAAAACATTATTTTATGGTTTCCGTTCTCATGCTCCAAGTCCGCTCGCACGAAGGGAGGGGGGAAGGGGAGGAACTAGAAGTGAGTACACCAATGCACCGCAGTCAAAGTGCTCCAAATTTGTTACTATGCCTTTGATTACAGTTCCATTTCTTTATCTAGATAGACAATTGCTAATTGGACGAATGAGCATAGGCCAACATCTTCCTTGTTGTGGTCAACGTCCTTTTACTAACATGTGCACTGTGAATTTTTTAAATTTATTTGTGTGCCACTGGTACTTATCCACAATCGATTTTGTTTGGATTGCCCATTTATTTATTTTTGTATTTCGCTGTAACGTGTGTAATTGTGTCACAATTAAATTTGTACATACCCAACCTAGAGTTAGCCGCCACTCAGCGGTACTAGTACTCAACTAAAATCGAATTTGCATAATATAGATGCCTAGCCGAGATGTTATTTATCCTGTAATTGTCTGCCTTTTATGTGACTTCCCTCATTTTAAGGACTCTTTTATTAAAAAGGGATCTGAAAATAAATGCACTGTCTATGTGACAGCTGTATCTCTTTCTGTTCTCGCCCTGAACTTATGTCGGGAATTTAGTCAAAAGGTGCACTGGCAGGGCTTTCTCACCCTCAAATAGTTAACCATCATACTACACTACAAGGCCTATGACATAACACAGGGCCTTTAGTAATGCACTACGACTTGGTCACTACCATTCTGGTAACAGCAAATTTATGATGATGTGTCAATATGAAACACTCACATTGCCCTTCTCAAACTTGTTGATGTTATTCTTGCAGTTGATAAGAGTCCGATCCCCAGAGTCACCAATGTCTCCGATGAGGCAGAGAAAAACACTGGCGTCTGTACCACTGCCACCAATATCACCCGTGCACACTGTTACTCTGTATTTAATCACTGGAACAAAAAAGAGGGAAAACAATGTATTTATTCATTAACTAGATGCAAGAAACTGGCACAGCGTGAGCAATTTCATAAATTAATTGAAGGTCTGAATAAGTTAGGCCAAAGTTGTCAGAAAGTGGGATTTTCTGGGGGAATCATTCCTTATCCAAGGAACTTCATCAGTTTCTAATGTGGTGTTAGGGAATGAGAACCTCTAGACCTGGCGTGAATGAACTTCTTTCACCTATACTCTGATGTCATACAAGTTCCTTTTTGAAGCGATGCATACGCCATTGTTCAATATCTTAGGAGAATCTACTCTTTTAAAAACGCCAAATATCTAAGCTGCTAAGTCCAATATCAGCAGACACCTAACAACACACAAGCTGGTGATATGAGAGCAAAAGCCCAGCGGCACTACATTTTACACAGGCATCACATATGATCCAGGCATCGACAAATTAAGACCTCTTTGGCATGCTCTGGCACAGCAGGGTAATACACAGTATAAGGAAAACATTACTAATCTGCCCTGTGTCATTTCCCAAACCTTACCCATCTCTCTCTCCCAATCACTTCCTGTCGTCTCTTCACTATCACTTCAAACAAGGGTAACGACTCTACTGAAAAGCCTACACTCAACCCAGCTCAGGTTAATAACAACCATCCTGTCTCACTCCTTCCCTTCCTGACCAAAACCCTGGAAAGAGCAGTTGCAAAACAGGGATTCGTTTCTCGAAAGGATAGTTGTAAGCCATTTAACAACTTGGGTAGTTGCCAATGAGAAAATACATCACAAACAACAAAGTAACTAACGTAGTTAGCAACTATGGTTTCGAGAAATGCACCCCAGGTCGGTTACCTATTTCCTAAATCAGGGCTACGTTTCTCAAAACCACCGTTGCTTAGCAACTTACTAAGTACTACAAAGAAACTATGCAACCCTTTCTCGAAAGCCTCATCTGGACGTACACACCTTCCGAAGTTTACAACTTTGTCAGTGCGGTGCTTAGGGATATTTTGCCAGGAATATATAGTACGTAGAAGTGGTACGTAGTGTGGCCATTTTGAATGGGGAAACTTTACGTTTGTGACTATGGTAGGACAGTGCTTTACTTACTGTAGCTATTCTAAAGTGTTACTGTGCCTATGGGAGGAAAGCACTTAACTTAACTAAGTAAACATGTCAATAAGCTTACTTGGCAGTGGTTCAGATATTTCATCGCCCATGGCAGTAAGCTCTCGCACAACCTCGTTATCGTCTTCATTAGTGTCCAGCCAACGCTCACAGGGGAACTCGTACATCTCCTTAGTCAAAGTTTTCATCAAGGACACCTGGGAAAGGGATTGAGTTCTAGATTAGAAGGATCTGTGGGGTATATCTCAGTTTAGTCAGTTTAGTCACTTGCTACCTGTTGACTCGGAATACGTGGTACACAGAAACGGTTTACCTTTTTCAAATGCCACCCAGCAAAAGGATTCCGTCTCTCATGCCAAAGTCGTACTTTCGTTAGCTTTCCTAGATCTGGCAACTCCACCTGTATATGAGAATAATCATACATAATAATCAATGAATACTAATTTGCATTTGCTCAATTATATTTAAAAAACACTTGCTTTGCTGAATGCATGAAATATTAAAACTAAATATGACGCTTTCTGCCCAAAATGTAAGAATAATGAAAAAATGATTAAGTTATTGGCACTAGCTGCCAGATCAGCAATGCAATAGCAAGTTAATAATGTAATCTCATGACATGTCGTACAATTGATATATAATAAATCCCTAAACTGTCTGCTTTTGCGTAGTACATGCCTTACAAGTTACTTACAGGCATTAATATGTATTAGTGCTAATAGATATAACACTAAAATAAAGTGTTACCGCAATTTCTTGAAATGAGATGGACTGTTCCTTTAATTTTTGAAGCTGGTCTATGCTTCACATGATAAAATAAAAAAGGTAGGGTGTTATGTCAATGACCTGCTGCAGTTCTTACAATGAATTTATCAAGCTGCCCCTGTTCAAAATTATCCGTCTTGTTGTCTAGCTTAATCTCATCCGACTTCCCCTTCTCTCCATAGATCTGAAAAAACACTGTGGCATCTGTCCCCGCTCCAGGCAAATCGGAAGTCCAAATCCACAGTGACCATGGGTGTTCTGGTAGAGAAGAGGTTAAAATACAGAAGACAAGTTGCAAGTCCATGATAGTGTGAGCATTACAACTGCATGCTGAAATTGACTGAAGTTACCCTTTAAATTGAATATAATATTATTAGTAATACAAATGTAGTATTCAAAGAGGGCATACTCTTCTGTCTCTTTTGGCGAAGGGAGACCATCTCATAGAGCTCTCTCTCGATTAAACCATCTCCTTCGTCTTCATCCAGCCATTTACAGCAGGGAAACGTTTGCTCAACGCCTGTGAAAGGACAAAAAACTACCACCTGCATGAGGGTGGAAGTTAGAAAGACGGGAAGAAAGAAACAGAAAGCGAGGAAGCCAAAGGCATAGGGAGATGTAGAGTCCAATAAATATTCAACATTAATATGCTGTTTGTGGTCAGAAAACTATCGCATACCTGGCAAAGATGTGCTCATTTTCAGTCTCTGCATTATTTCTCGCTCTTGACAAAGTGTGAAAGGCTTCTTAAAAAAAGACAAGGTGTTTATTGTTGACATTTCTGTAGCCGTTTATAACAGCTAACTGCGGTTCAATTAGACTTTCCATTAATTGAATAGGCTACATTAAATGGACAAGTACTGCTGCACAATCAACATGAAGTTTAGAAAACAAAATAATTCAAATAAAATAATTAATTAAGAAAAATAATTAATAATTTGGGTCAAGTGTCAATTAGGCTACCTACTGGCACCTTCAACCTTCTCTCTCTTTCTCTCTCTCTTCCATGATCAACCGCATCTCAGAATGATATGATGGCCTATTTTGCCATGGTGCCATCCCTTATTTCTCTTGGGATTTCAGTGCCGTGTTTCTCATTATGCTATATTTTTATTCTAAACCCTATTCCACCGGCTGCACCGTTTGAGATAGAGAGCCTGTTCAAATGCCAAACTATTCAGCTCGGCCCGTAGATTGGGGTATGTACTTTGTTAAGGGGTACCGTGAGCGCTGTAGTGCCACCATTAGGTCAAAGTTGGAAGTATATATCATGCTGTAACTTTTGAACCGTAGGTCCGATTGTCAAAAACTTGGTATTCCTGGAATCCTTGGACCAAGTTGAATCCGCCAGGATTTCCCGCCATTTTGAGTTTTGTGGAAATCAATAAAAATGATGCTCCGCCCACATTTTTTGTCCGATCGTCACAAGAATTTTATCAGCTCATCTTCGGACTGAGTTACATCTTATCTACCCTTTAAATGCTGGACCGTCGAACCGTCTGCAGAGAGGAGCAAATCAAATCTCAATCAAAACCTCATATCTCAGCAACAGCTACTTGAACCAAGTTTTATACCCATGATCAGCACTATCCCCAGAGGGCACATACTGATTTTAGTGCAAATCCGACACTAGGGGGCGCTACAATAAACAAAAATCTGTTGTGGCCCATATTGAGATCTGATTATCAAATTCTTGGCATCGCTGGAATCCTTGGGTCAAGACAAATCCAACGAATTTACCATGATGGATTTACCGACATTTTGAATTTTTCAAAAATCAATAAAATGGCACCCCGCCCACAATTTTTGTCCCGAGAATTTTATCAGGGCATCTTCAGACTGAGATACATCTACCCTGAAATTTCTGGAACGATTGATTGAACCGTCTTCAAACAGGAGCCAATCAAAATTGGCGGCGAAGACGCCAAACAGGAAATGAGCTCATATCTCTGCAATGCCTACTTGTATCACAACCGAAATAAATACACATTATCTTCACTATAGCCAGACGCTACATCCAAAGTTTCTTTCGAATCTGCCATTGGGGGGCACTACAATTAGCTAAATTGTTGTTGGCCAATATCATCCCCATTTACACTGTGGACCAATGGCCCAGATACTTATTGGCCCAGGAATTTAAGCCAAGGAATTTAAGGCCATTTGGTACACTTCACCTCCCCTACCCCAAAAGTGTGCACACCAAAGCATACTCCATTAACGTAGGTAAGTCCATTTTAAAAAATCTATATGCTGTTGGTCAAATATTGTGACATGAACAAAGTCCTGAGTTCCGTGTATCGTTACAGCCCTAAAATGGACATCACTAAGGGTGCAAATGCTTTCCCCAAACTTGCGTCCATAAGCGGAGCAAGCAGTGGGACCATGGGCCATGTCTTACTCAAGTGGACAACAAGAGGACAGAGGAAAGCACACAAATTTGGGGGAAATGATTTGGAGCTTACAAAAACAGCAGTACTGTGATGCTTTCTCTTCCTGTCTCACTGCACCCAATCTTACCCTCTCACAGTACCATCCGGAACTGACACCCCCATTGTCATGGCCAATGGTGACACGGCTGAGAGGGCTGAGAAGCGCAGCAATCTCCACGTTGAAGATGTCCGTCAGCCCACGCTCAAACTTGCCGCCCTCCAGGAACACCTTCCCGCTGTTCTTGACGCCCTTGGAGCCATGCATGACCATGTGCACCTTCGAGTTGGTGCCAGCACCACGGACGTTTCCCGTCACAATCTGGACATTGTACATGATCCCTGAGAAGATAAACAACTACCGTTTTTATCTCTGTTTTTTATCTACAGCGTAAGATAATGTAATTTACATTAAATCAGTTCTTCTAATCTAGCGAATAAGTATGTACAGGATACCTAAAATCATTTACAAAGGCGAAATAAGGATCGGGTAGCAAAAGTTAGCAAAAGTTTTTAATCTGCAGTCTCTGGTCAGATGGGGGCAAATGAAAGACAACAGAGTGTTGTTTAACACATTCACACAAACAAATCATTTGCATGAGGATTTACCTTTTAAGCTATACGGCCCACCTACATGATTGGGATGCCTGGAGCAGCAGCTTTGATGACTGTGTGTGTGTGTGTGTGTGTGTGTGTGTGTGTGTGTGTGTGTGTGTGTGTGTGTGTGTGTGTGTGTGTGTGTGTGTGTGCGTGCGTGCGTGCGTGCGTGCGTGCGTGCGTGCGTGCGTGCGTGCGTGCGTGCGTGTGTTCAAATTGTGCCTGCATGACCCCACTGTAGCACTGACTGGAAATATAACATCCAAAATACTGTCTGTAGGGTAAAACATTTGCTGTGATTACCATTCCCAAAAAGCCTACATCTTTGGCTCTGTGGTCAGGGTGTGTGCACCCCAGGAAGAAGAAATCCGCACTCACAAACTGCGTCTCATTATTTATTTATATTACCACCATGTCCAATATAAATAAATATAATAATGTATAATGTAATGTAATATATAATGTAATATAAATAAATAATGAGACGCAGTTTGTGAGTGCGGATTTCTTCTTCCTTAAGTTGACGCTTTTTATCTCGCACCCAAAAGCTTTTCGGTTTTCCAAGAAGTTGAGCGCGTCCTCTGCCAATACTTGTGTGCACCCCAGGGACATGGGTTCAAGGGTTCAAGGCTCGGGTGCGAGTGATGGCTCTCTGCCTTTGCTACAGTGGTCATGTACCGCACATGATCCCTGCCAAGATACAGTTACACGTGTTATCTCTATGTGCCACTGCACAGTGCTGCACTCCCTCACTCCATGTCCTCTCCTGAGGACAACAGAGCGTGTGACAGGGTTTCAAGGGGGAGAGGTTATCACCGCATCACCAGTTAAGGTAAACGAAGGCCTAGAGAAGTGACTAGAACCACTGAGATCTTGTAGCTTGTTAACTGGAGCAAAGCTTTTGTGGGAGCGTACCTAAATTAGTCCACCTCCAAACTTCCTAAGGGTAAAACACCTTTTCCACTTGTTGATACCAAATTCTGTCTCTAAACAAAAGAAGGCTACTACTTCTACTTATCTCTCAATCTCTCTATCTATCTATCTATCTATCTATCTATCCAATCTTGTAATGCTGGTCCCTTGGTGACTCACCTGTGGGCTGGCTCGCTCCTACCAGAACGTCTCTCTGGATCTTCCCGTCATCCTCGTCGATGGCGAACCAGCGCCCCAGGGGGAATTCATAAATGGTTTTGTTGCCCATATCATCTACGACCACCTGTTAGAGAGAAAGATATTATGTATTATACTGTTTTTGTAATAATACTTTGTATGTAAAAGTAATGTACATACTTTGTACTTGTATTTTGTAATAATTTGATATGTACTTGATATAACAGCTGAGGACTTCAAAGTTATGATGACTCATTTATTGTAACTTTTTAGGAAAATCAGTGAAAAATCTCATTTGCATAGTTTGCACACCACACTGGCAATCCAACATGGCCTCCTTTTCAGTGGCTCGTGAGTTTTAATCCTGATGAACATTTATCATTTGGAAACCGGTGAAATTTATCTGTGGGATAATGGCATACTGTATTTGTGGAATTCAACACATTTTTGTGTGCATTTTCTACCTTAAAATAATAATAATAACTTCAGAGACTGCCAAGGACAGCCTCATCTACCTGTTCCTCTCCTGACAAATGTCATTCCAGTGAAATTACTTCTTCGTAAGTCCACAAACAGACACTGTCAAGGAGTAACGTATGGTAGCACTGGGCTTTTTTTTTATTTATTTATTTTTTTTACAATTTTCACACTGCGACACTTACTGAGCACCCTGTAACTGCATGCTATGCCATTGTTTGCTCTACTTAATGCTGGGTTGCTTCATGGCAGGGTCCTGATGATTATACTGCACTAAATTAATCTTTGCCAGCAGGATACACTTTTATTGATCAGCCAAGGGAGTCAGTTAATCTCAACCTTCGAAACAACCTTGTCTTTATTTGGCTTGTCATTGCTCTGGTGAACATGAAGTGAGTTAGGATATAAGATCATTCAAACACTTGGTGGTTGCAAAGCATTAATAGTGTGTGAGCCTACCAAAAAACCCAGAAGTGCTCAACAAAAGGTGAGGTGTATGCATATGATGGTCTGACGCTAGGTCCAATCTAATCACTTTAAAGACGGAATAGCTGCACCTTACAATAGATTGTCCGAATTTAGCTGTTCAGAAACACCTGCATCGTTAAGCGATGCATCAGGCTAACATAGCTGTAAACGTCGTTAGTTGCTTAGTATGAACAATGGCTTTGGGGAAGAGTACACAATGGTTTGGGGTGCAAGAGGGATCCACGTCTTAATGAGTGACTGGAGGGTCCAATTACTATCAACTACAGGCAAGGGTATTGTTACAAATGACCTCCAAAGAAAACTGCTCTGGTTGCATAATGATTGCCAAAATAAGGGCCAAATGCAATAATTCATCACAACATACAAGAGAGCACACACTGGGCATACTGTTGTCTTGTACTCTGCTAGCAAACAGGATAAACTTCAGCTAGAGAGTGGATGTCAAGGGTGCATGCTTCTCTGTGTCTGTATGTGTACCTATGGGCGTGTGAGTGAGTAATTGTCTCTTGCTAGGAAAGCTGATCCTGTAAAACAAGCAGGTGTTTCCTTTCAGCTAGCGATAGGGTGACTGATCAGTGAGGAAGAATGATCTCATTTTGCAGAGACTGTGTGTGTGTGTGTGTGTGTGTGTGTGTGTGTGTGTGTGTGCGTGCGTGCGTGCGTGCGTGCGTGCGTGCGTGCGTGCGTGCGTGCGTGCGTGCGTGCGTGTGTGCCAGTGAGAGTATTGGTATTAATAGTATATACATTTACAGTATGTCTGGTATTCTCCAATTCAATATTTCTCCACTCATCTACATGCTTAATGTGGACCTTATGTGGTATGTTTTTACAAATGCTGAAAGTTCTCCACTAAACTCTATTAAATGAACACATTAAATATTCTTTCCAGGTAAATGTGTTATTACTGGTAAAACTAAGATGAATGAGAATGTTGTTCATAGCCAGAGATTACAGCCAGTTTGTGTCAGATGCCATGAGTCTAAGAGCATACCTGTACAAACTGCTCTTCACCTTGCTAACACGACAGCACAAAAAAACATAGGTACAGTAGATCTTCTGACCATGTGGTACAGAGACAATTGATTGTCAACAAGACTAAAGTGACGTATTCCTGACCCGAACTCATTCACCCCCAATTTAGGTAGACGGGCCCCATCCACAATTAACCAATGCTGCCAGCATACAAAACAATACAGACTTACAAACACACACACACACACACACACACACACACACACACACACACACACACACACACACACACACACACACACACACACACACACACACAAATCGAGCAACCAGCGATAGTTCTGGCAGACCGCGTAGTCAACGCTTCCTTTTGCTTATTCGTTGACGCCGACCCAACCTATTCAACTCTCTACTAATCAGCTGTGCTTTGGTTAATCAGCCGTTGATCGCAATTGGATGCTGACCTTTGCCGCACTTTATTTAAACTACCGAATTTGTTTTCCTGTCATTGCTTTTTGCTGCTTGTTTTGCTCCCACCACCTCCCCTGCTCCACCAGACTAATCATTGCCAAACAATGTCATGTTGTTGTTGTTGTTGTTGCTTGCTCTGTTCTAGGGGATATTTCGCCTTTCCAGCTAAATGGAAGGCACTCCACCTGAGGATGCTGCTGTTCCCTGTATTGGCTTCCATGGAGCTCATGGAGAAGCCGGGGAACTTCTTCCGAACAGAGCCATACCCCAAAATACAAATGTATGCATTCAAGCTTCTGAAATATATCTGTGTTTCCCGTCTCATTTTTGACTAGAGTGGATCTGACACAACTACTTTTCATGTTTATGTCATAATTATTTCATGCAGGGCAGTGCTGTAGCACATTGCATCAACCTCTATCTCCAGCTCTGTTCCTTTTTAACCCTTACACTTGTCACAAGAAAATCAAAAAGCTTACACAGACCTCTACAGACCTCTAGAAGGAAATTGTAGAAATATGAATACCTTTTCACAGCGGTTTATACACTGAAAAAAGTACAAATCTTAGGACGCCTATTTGTCTTTTTTCACATGAAAACATCTACATCACTTAAAGTCACCCAACAAGCAAAACGTCTATATCCTGTGACAACAGTATGAAAAAAAATGTGTGAGAAGGAAATGCTGTTGTTCTTCTTAGAAGAAATGTGTGATTTCAGAATATCCCAATTAGGAAGGATGTTGTAGGGTGTGTTTTGTTGCAAAATCCTTGCCTACCTTGTCAACAAACCAGCCTGCTGAGGATCCTTTATTGTTGTGTCCGATTGTGATTTTACGTATTTTCCCCAAATTCGGTGCTTCAAGGGTAAACTTGTCTTCAGTGCCTTTCTCAAAGTTGTTCCTATCATTGTCCAGACACCTTTCCCCTTTCCAATAAAAGTGTAGGTAAATAACTTAAGTTAATAACTTATCCATTAGGGGTGCACAAAAACAGTCATGACAATGCATCTCAATACTTGTTTTCACGATATACTGCATGATTCCTGACACCAAAAATCGATAATTTAATAATAATATTAAAAAGTAAAAAACATTGTGTGTGGAATGTGCCACCAGTTCATTTGAGTAGTATTTCTGTTTTCTGTTGTAAGTTCACTTATGAATGCTATACAGCAACTGGCAAGTCAGCTGTATTTTTTGACATTTACTGAAATAAATATCGCAATGAATCACAATAATACATTGCAATGCATCGTGATAGTATCGCATCTTGGCATGTGTATCGAGATGTACATCGAATCGTGAACAATACCCACCCCTTACACACACATGCACACACACAAAACATATCATATAGAACTCAGGTTCAGAGGGTTCCTTTAAAAGCTACTATACATTGTTTTTAAAGTCTTCTGTTGAAAGCTTGTTATGTGCTATTGCATTTACCTGTGTCTCCGAATTCTCCGAAGATATTGATGAAGACATCTGCGTCTGTTCCACTCCCCTTGACGTCCGCCGTAAACACACTTATAAGATATTTGTTGTCTGTTGGTAAATAAATAAATATATAAATACAGGATAGACTTTTAAACTGATTCTTAAATAATTTCAGACCAGATGATTGTCATAAGGTAAAAACTCAGAGTAAAGCCAGGTTCAAACTACACAACCATCGGCCCGATTCTAGGCTGAAAACCCCTTTACGACAATCGCTGGAACATTATCCCCCAGGACCATCGCAAGTGATTGTCGGGCAAGATATCCTCCTCGTGTGCAACGTTCTAAGATAGAATTTTGGCAGCTCCAAGAGTTGCCGATCGCAAATCGTATCACTGTTTGATATTTGCGACTGGAAATAGAACATTGGGCATTGTCTCGGTGGTTGCGAGCCGGGATAAGACTGACAGTTGCAATTCTCTTCTAGTGTGTGGAGCACAACAACGTCAAAATCGTACACACAATCGGGAGTCGTGTAGTTTAAGCCTGGCTTAAGAGATATAGAAAGACTTGTAGAACCTTATAATGTAATAATTTCCTGTTGGCAGACATGCCATCCTAAACTCCTAGCTCAGAATTATAACACTGTCTATGTAATATTGTCCCAAAATTTGCCTTCCGTGGGGGCCTACAGCAACCTGTAGCCTCGGGGCCCCGAGCCACCTTAATCCGGCCCTGCTGTGTGTGAGTGTGTGTGTGTGTGTGTGACTATAGACTATCCTCTTCTGAGAGGGCTATAATAGCATCATCACAGGGCACATTGACTGAAAAGTGAAAACCAGGATGGAAATTGTGCTTCGCATTATCTTGGCAGCCCACTGTCACCTAAAGCCATGAAGAGATACACCACCTCCTTAGTTGTACCAGTGGGGCATTCTCAACTCTAAAGACAAAAAATCCTATAATAGAGAGCAGTACTCCCCACTCTCCTGTATGGGTTACAAGGAGTCTACACTAGAAGTCTTGCATCTAATGCCGGTTTTCTGGTAGGCCTACAGCTCGGCGCAGGGCGACTCGGCCGCCACTTTTTGCTCTTCAATTGAACTGTGTCGTGCCCAATCGAAAAGCAAAAAGAGTGCTAACCCATCCTCCTCCATGACTGAGGTTCCCTGAGCATGGTACCGTCCTGCCGCACTGCCCACCCTCGGGTACCATTGGGGGCTGCCCCCTTGCACGGGTGAGGCATGAATGCAATTTTGTTGTGTGCAGTGTACACTTGTGTGTTGTGGAGTGCTGTGTCACAATGACAATGAGAGTCAGAGTTTCCCAGTTGGGCTTTCAACTTTACTCGCTTTATCTTAAAAAGGAAACTCACATTTTGGCATGTCCATGGGGTCTGAGGTACCCAGCATGTCGCGGATGAAGAGGTGGTCTCCCTCGTCTTTACTTAGCCAGTTGTTGCAGGCAAAGTAGAAGCGCAAGTGTGGCCTGTTCATGTCCGTCACGGTCACACGGTCCAGAAACCAGCTGGCGTTCAGACCTGTGTTATCATGTTCAATTCTGGAGGAGTGCACAATAAAACAAGATGTCTCTCGCTCTGTCTCTATCTCTCTATAATCACATACAGTATGTTACAAAAATAACATACTGTATGCATACTGTATGCATAACAACTATGGCGTTATTTTTGTAGGCAGTGTACGTTTATATTGTGAATGGCAGAGTAAAACGTTAATGCAAAAGAGCACAAGCCTACCAAATATGAAACACAACATGGTTTGAAGTATGTTTGGCAGTTTCAAACATGCACACTAACAACATTGAGAACAGAGTTGTGTAATGTAGAAGTTGAAGTACTCTTGCAGATGTAATTACAACACTGGTAGCATGATTGATTAAGATAAAATCATGCAATATCATACCACTCATGTTGTAATCACATCTGTGAGAGTACTTCCACTTTAACTTTATACAACTCTGATTATCAAGATCAACTTCAGCTCACTAGTGTTTTACGTCATTATGACAACAAATGGACTTGAACACACCATCCTCATAATTTCCACTTTTTTAAACTGGAAAGCATACTCTTCCCCATGGCACGTGAATTCTACAACAGTCTAGGGACCATCTGGCCATTGGGGTTAGTGTTATCATGTTCAGTTCTGGAGCACAAGCAAAGGAGCAAATGTCACCCTCCTGGGTCTCTCTCTCTCTCTCTCTCTCCGCACAAACACACATCTCACAATCTCTTCTCGTTGCTGAGACTTGCATGCACGGACACATGCACGAACACAGACAGACAGATACAGTTACAGACACAGACACAGATACGATAACAGATAAGGTGTACAAACATTTTTGCACTTTGGTCTGAAGTTACATGAAAACATGAAATAAGTTGCATTTAAACCGTAAGACCCCCATCTTGCATTAGAATGTGTTCATTCAGCTGTAACATACCCACATTTTTATTTAAAAAAGCTAAAATCTCAAGAGCCTGAATGCAGCATACATTTGTCTCCAGGCACCAAAGGCCAAACAACATATACGAATCATCAGGCTTAAATGGGTTTAATGATTGATCTTATACCCAAGCCAACCTTCCAGTCAAAGTAATGAAGCCAGTTTTTCCCGTTATGGCTGGGGCTGGCTAAGCTTAAGCTCCAATGTTAACCAGACCATTTTCAAATTAACATACTGTACTTAAAACTTGGTTCAAAGATCGATTTTCCATTTGTCAATTGTGTTGATATTCACAATGACATCATATATTCACACAATCACATATTGTGACCAGTGCTTTAAATTGTTTCTAAAGTAGGCGTACACAATAGAATGCGTGTGGAAAGTGCGCATAGTGTACGTTTTACAAACTATTAACAGCTGGGTTGCCAGGGCTCCCATGATTGATAGCAACCTATTCCTCCAGACATCGGGAGAAGCGATTTTCAGCTTCTGAAATTCGGAACTGGTCATGAAAAGGCGGATTGAAAACAATGCCCAGGTGTGTTAAAATGACAGTGCCCTGTGAATTAATCCTCATTTCGGCTGCGCAAAGGCCTATGGGTGACGTCATGAATCCTTTGTCCAGTAATATACAGTCTATGGTTTTACCTTTCTCCTGCTCTTCTAGCCGTTTCAGACATGGTGGAGAAATTGCTTTCAGACGTTCTAAAATGGTAGAATGTCACTTTAACACTTGAATCACTTATACAATATATAATACTGTACGTACCTTATCTTTTTCAGAGGACCAACATTATGCGTTTTGAGGCGAAAAACATCCGTTTTACACCTTTCAAAAGCGGTTCGGCTCCTGTAAGACATGTGACAAATTATCTCATTAATATTCATATCCAAACTTCTGTCACTTCCTTAAAGGTTAATACTATTGTACCATTCTAAACTGGTGTTTACATACAAGTCATATGCTTCAGTGTTCATTAATCATTTATGTGCCCAAGAAGTAGGAACGCGCTAAGTAATCCTGATCATTATAACTCAATGTGTCGAGGATATATGTAACTTCCTGCTTTAAATAATACATGCTGATACATGCAAAACACATAGCAATACTAACCATACCCCCCTCGTTTCACTGCACTGTGTGACAGATGCTCTACAGTACTGTACATTTCTCTAACTCTACTTCCAACACACAATCAAAATCCCAATACACACTGACACAGTCATAGAATGAGTTGTAGGCCTAGGCCTATTGTTCCAGCTGGTGTAAAGAAATCTCGCACACTATCCATTACACGAAGAAATTTTAATACTTTTCGGTCATCTTCAGGTTCCTTGAGGTAGTAACTTAACCTGAAGAAGGTTAGATGACCGAAACATTGTATTAAAGTTTCTTCGTAGAATGTGGGATTTTTTTTACAATTCAATGACAACCCCACTGGGATAATATCCTACACACCTGTCCAACTACAGAGGTGTGCAAAAGCGTAGTTTTGAATTGTTCCAGCTGGGAAGGTAAAAATAATGTTATACTTTACTGGATTGGACACATTACTGTTAATTAAAGGGGTATGCCACTATTTTGGGGCTTAATACAGTTAAAATCGTTGGCTGGGGTTTATAAAGGTGGTAAAGTGTCTTATTTTTCATGTTAAGCGTTGTCTTGCTTTAAGACAAGTTAAAAGAGGGAATATGTCGCTAAGCTAGTGAAAGTCAATGGATCCGTGTAGCATAGCATATGTAATGACATGTAACGTTATGTACTTCCACTGTACCATGGGGTAAGGGTTATGGTTAGGCGTAGACCGTTTAAGTACGTAACATTACATCTTGATGCATATAGCATATAGTTACCATGATGTAAATAGAAGAACAACCCAGTATTGTGTCTTCAATAGTTCAATATCATACAACCCTATGGTAACTATGGTGTTGCAATATAAAACACATACCGTGAACTCAATCACACTCAAAAAAGACAAAAGCAATATGTGTTGTATACATGCCATTGCATCTGTCTCCCTGGTATGCAATGCCATGTATACCAATACCAGGATCACAGATGGTCTAAATGGTCTATAATATTGCTATGAATACAACCCCTACCTATGGTGTTGCAATATAAAAACATACTGTAACCTCCATCACTCTCAGAAAAAGTTAAAAGCAATATGTGTTGTATACATGCCATTGCATCTGTCGCCCTGGTATGCAATGCCATGTATACCAATACAAGGATCACTGAGGGTCTAAATTAATTCTTAAACTAACAAATCATTGTAAATCCATAGTACTGTATTGCTATCTTTCACTTTTTACTCCTTATGGGAAAAGTGAAGGGTACAATACTGTTCTATGCATTTTTGTAAAGGACCGGTTAGGGTTTTCTTTATCATGTAAGCACTGCACATTGATATTCTCTTCTTTTACCATGGTACATCTTGAGGAGATATACTGTATATGTCAAACTGCGTGATAATATAAAGTGTGGATATAATATTGCAATGAATACTTTTTACGATATACTGAACTTATAATGTTCATCTTATGCACTGCATGAAAGGATGTTTATTGCAGTGGATTTTTTCCTTCTAAACAGGGAATTGCATGTTTTTTTTTCTCCGCTGGGTTACATTAATTAACCACAGTTCTTCAAGGGTTCATCCCCTGTACACACTATCTTTGGAACTCAATAGCATGTCAACAAATTAGCCATGCTCATGTTTGACATTGTTTGCTTTAACGGTTCTGAGCCATGGCTCAACAAAATATGCATTTTTAATGAAAGGACACACTTTATTGCTCCATCAAGCACAAGGGCTCAGAATGATCCATGGTAAAAGGGTTCTAGAATGTCATGTCCAGAAAGTCAAACGTCACTGGTACAATCAGAAGGCTCGCCGGCTAGGTGTCTCTTGTCAATACAAAACAATCAAATACCTCTTTTCTGTGCTGTGAAATTGGAGAAAAAAAATCAAAAGAACGTTTTACTGTACATACTGACTGGCTCATTCAATTACTGTAGCTGTTAATGTAGTATGTAAAGCAAAGGAAAAAAAACAGTATATCTACTACAACTTAAACAAAAAGTAAACATCTCAGATTCTCTCTCTCTCTCTCTCTCTCTCTCTCTCTCCCTCTCTCTCTCTCTCTCTCTCTCTCTCTCTCTCTCTCTCACACACACACACACACACACACACACACACACACACACACACACACACACACACCTTACTGAATCATTAGCATAAGTTATGTGCATATATGTGCATGAACAGTAAATGTAATGTGTTTTTTAAATCACTGTGTTTTTTGCAGTTATGTCTTTACTTATACAACTGTCTTAAATGTTTATTAATTACATCTTACTTATTATAAAGGGTGAACCCAAACATTAAGGTATACAGTTTATGCAAGTGTGATTATAGTGACGATGATAACACTGAGATGATGTAATATTTGTCCTACGCATTATCCTTAAATGATTTACTGTGACCTGTGGTTGTCCAGAATTAGTTTGTGTGGCTACCAGGCCATGCAAAACCCTATAGTCATTATAGGACCTACTGTGTGTCAGCAGCACACATCTGACTTAATGTTGTGTGGCTGGCTCAGTAATAAGTTGAGCATATTTGAAAAAGGGGGTGAAATATAACGAACATGCAGAATAATCTGTGTGGATATGCAGATTTCGTCTGTGTGGGTAAAATGAAAGAACACTCACTTGCTGGCAAGATGAAGTTTTGGTGTGATCCCGTACTCTCCAAACAGAGTAACAAACACGTTGGCGTCTGTGCCCGCTCCAGCCACATCTCCCGTAATGGTGACCACCTCATACACTATCAGGGTAACAAAGACATAGAGGTGTGTGTGTGTGTGTGTGTGTGTGTGTGTGTGTGTGTGTGTGTGTGTGTGTGTGTGTGTGTGTGTGTGTGTGTGTGTGTGTGTGTGTAAGGAGTGGGGGGGTGAACACAGGTAACTATGAGGTTAGCAAGCTGCTGTATTTCACATTTTCATAACTTCGAACAAGCACCAAGGTAAAGTAATGTAATGAAACTGCACATAGGCCTAAACACAAACAAAAACAACTGTAACCAGCCTAACACCTATGAGGGCCAATTAATAACCCACACCGGTGCATATAACACACAATATATCACACAATACTAAATTCATCATGCAATTTTTCGGTAGGCCTACCTGATATTTAATGAATCTACACATTTTTGGTCACATCTTTCTGTGTGCCTTTCTGTATGACTGTGGGATGGATTAAGGAATGAACCTGAAAGCCACAGGAGGACAGGGGGACAAACAGGCCACAAACAGCCAGAACGAACATTTCATATTTCAATAGCTTTTTATTGTAAATATATTCATATTTGATTCCCATGTGATATTTGATATGATTTTGTTTATGCTGACATCTGACGGCAAGGTAGATATTTAAATTACACCACCCAAACTAGCAATATGAAAATGTGTTTGTACCGTACATAAACTGTGCATCATATCTTTGCCCCATTTCCACTAACTTGTACTGGACTGCATATACTGTAAGTACTATGCTTCACTCAGGACAAGTGTCAATGATTGACTGCCTGACTGTTGGTAGCCCCTTAGGGCCTTAAGTTATTGGCATGGTCCACATGAGCGAGCTGGCCCTTCCAATCACCTACGCTATGTATAATTCATCACCCTGTAACACTGGCTGTTGTTTGACACCAGCACATATGGTGATCCTACTCTGTTGGCCATGTCTAGAGCTCAACTCAGCTATACATCACAAGCACCCAGCCACTGTGACGTCATCGGACAAAATGAGTCTGACGTTGTAGATTCAAGATTTAGACACTGGCTGATTTTGATCCAAAATCCAAATTCATCTCTAATAGGGAATCGATCCAGATTTTCTTGATCCAATCCAGAAGGTCATGATTCGATTCGATTCACAATAAGATTCGATTTCATTCAAGATTGATCTTCTGTCTCGCTGGGTTGTGTCACTAGGCTACAAAACCTAAATATCTCAGCCTCTGAAGCACATACAAACAAATACCTTGAAATACCTTGGTATGACAGAATGAAGTGTGAAACGTTGGTATGAGAGAGAAAGGTGGGAAAAGACTTGTACTATTTACATGAACAAGCCTTGTGTATTTGTGCATGTAGCCTACGTGAATGTGGAAGAGAGCTACAGGATGTGGTTGAGAAAAAAAGCGATTTTAATCATCTGCAAAAGATTGATCCACAAAGCTTTGAAACAATATTGCACTTTTCAAACGTGAATCTTAGTCAAATGACAATGTTTTGCTGTTTTTTGTTGTTTTGTTGTAGTTAAGTTGTAGTTAAGAAGATCATGGCTGTTCTTAAGTACAGTAAGTTGCAAACATGTGCCCCAAAATGCAATTTAGCTTAACCCGTGAAAACACAGCATTATGAATGCATAAATTTGTGTTTGGGGGTATGGCTCTGTTCGGAGGAAGTTCCCCGGCTTCTCCATGAGCTCCATGGAAGCCAATACAGGGAACAGCAGCATCCTCAGGTGGTGTGCCTTCCATTTAGCTGGAAAGGCAAAATACCCCCTAGAACAGAGCAAGCAACAACAACAACAACAACAACAACATGACATTGTTTGACAATGATTAGTCTGGTGGAACAGGGGAGGTGATGGGAGCAAAACAAGCAGCAAAAAGCAATGACAGGAAAACAAATCCGGTAGTTTAAATAAAGCGCGCCAAATGTCAACATCCAATTGCGAGCTGCAGCTGATTAACCAAAGCGCAGCTGATTAGTGGAGAGTTGTACGGGTTGGGTCAGCGTCAGCCAGTAGGCAAAAGGGCGCGTTGACAAGGTTGTCTGCCAGAACTAACGCAGGTTGCTCGATTCCTGTAGGCAATTACATATTAATTTAGATGGAGTGTTGCACATTCCTGTAGGCAGTTACAATTTAATATATTTTAAAGTGTTTCTCCTTGTGATGGTCATTAATCGATTTATATCATGGCTCACATTTGTCTCCAATTTGGAATGATCACAAATCTTTCACAACAGTAGAAAAATATATTTGCAGTAACTGATATAGTGTTATGCAGATGTTTGGTTGCCCTTTAGGAAAACCTTCACATAGGTTTATCTTTTGTTGAACTTTTGAAAGACCAACTTTCCTTTTACAGTAAGTTATTGTACGTCGTTGTGGGTGCACCCTGACTGACATGTCTGTGAGCCTCACTCTTTGTTGTAAGCTTAGTGGTCAGAGCCCCAAATTAGATTTTCTCAGAAGGCTGGAGTTTGAGTACTGGTGGGTCCATGGGAAATGTGTTAATTGCATTTAAAAAGTAAGCTGTGTGCACTATAAATGTATAATGTTTATGTGTACAGAAAATATGGGTACCCCAATAAATAATTACATTAATATTTAATGGAGCATTATTTGGTTGATATATGGGCCGTGGATGCCGCCAACAAGCAGCAGACTAAGACATAAAAATGTTCCCAATTATTCAAAAACAACTGTAAATCACTCAAGATCGCTTGCTTCAAATCAAGCCTACTTCAATATATTTCTAATTTCTATATACCGGCATTTCAATGTGATCAATTTCAATTGTATTAAGGATAGTCCCTTGAGATGAATCATCTCGTTTTCACGGGGGGCCGTCAATACATGGCATACCCTAATACATGGCATACCCGTCAATACATAGCATGCCCTAATGATCTTAGGACAATCTACTTTGGAGAAGCAAGTAGTATAAACATTCCTTTTCCCTTCATTTTATGTACTGTAACTAATCACCAAAGAATTGTATATAAAAAAATAATTCAAACACTTACAACTTGGAATACAGTACATACTCCACTCAAAATAATGGCACACACCCCAGAGACATTCAAGGCTTTATTTTTGGACTATGAAGCACCCTTACTGCTTATGGACTCGGTGTTAAAGGGACACTGTGTGAGATTTTTAGTTGTTTATTTCCAGAATTCATGCTTCCCATTCACTAATGTTACCTTTTTCATGAATACTTACCACCACCATCAAATTCTAAGTATTCATTATGACTGGAAAAATTGCCTTTTCATACATGAAAAGGGGGATCTTCTCCATGGTCCGCCATTTTGAATTTCCAAAAATAGCCATTTTTAGCTGCAAAAATGACTCTACTTGGACCATACTAGAAAATATTTGTTTATTACTCAGTTAATTCCATGTAAATATCTAATTTGGCGATAGCCAACCCAGTTTCAATGAGCAGCATAGTTGCAGTACCTTTTTTGACCATTTCCTGCACAGTGTCCCTTTAATGAACTAAATCAGGGGTCCCCAAACTTTTTTCTCTGGGGGCCACATTATCGTTCCTGACTGTGTTGGGGGGCCGGGATCAATCATATGGGCTGTATACTCGGCCACGGCCAGTTATAGCCATAATTTCAAGCACAAAATAGTTCATCATTACAAGTGATTTACAAAAGAAGTGAGTTCTTCACGTTTTTCCAATTTGAAATACCACAGGTATTCCTTTTATTTTCTAATAACAACCATGTAAAAATAGCAGGGAAAGGTTAGAAAAATATGGTGATTGAGTTTATGAGTGATACAAGAGAAAGGGCAGGCCTGTTTAACTTCCAGTGAGATGAGAAACTATCAAGACAAGAAACTTCTGGTCATTCACACTAGGCTGGTGAAAATTACAAACTGTAGGAAGGCCTATTGATAAGTTATAATTAAGTGCACCATACAGGTCAAATAAACTGAATGCATTGAAAATAATAAACAATAATATTCAGAGTAAGGCTTAGCTATTAGTTATAATTAAGTGCATCATACATGTCACAAACTGAATGCATTAAAAACATTTAAATTACAGAAAGAGCAACAACAAACAGAACTTCATTGCTCTATAATAGCTCACATGTAGATCATGAAATCAAATTGACCAATAATAATATATAAAACAAAGTTTGCCATGACCATTATATCAACAAACCTAAAACAGTGATTTATAACCCTTTGAAATAGGAGATCGAGATGAGGGGCAGTGCATAGAAAGAGAGAGAGAGAGAGAGAGAGAGAGAGAGAGAGAGAGAGAGAGAGAGAGAGAGATGCTGAGAGAGAGAGAGATGCTGAGAGAGAGAGAGAGAGAGAGAGAGAGAGAGAGAGAGAGAGAGATGCTGAGAGAGAGAGAGAGAGAGAGAGAGAGAGAGAGAGAGAGAGAGAGAGAGAGAGAGAGAGAGAGATGCTGAGAGAAGAGATTGGGAGGAGAGAGGAGAGGAGAGACCGAGCAGTACGCACTCGGAAGAGAGTAACAGAACAACAGAGTAAAAGAAGTCAGCAATATGTGCAGTGAATTTGTACATGCTGTAACCAAGGTGGGATGAAGGATGGATGGGCAGGTAAGTGATGGGCAATGATCTTTGAGGTCAGCAGTTGCAGTCCCCTCTCTTGCTGCCTGGAAACCTGGCATAAAGGGATGACATTGGACACATTCAGTTGAATCATAATTCTAGATATGTTGCCTGTTGTTCCTTGATGTGATTTTACAAATAGGCCACAGTGTAGCATTATTAATTAACATGCAATGAAAACAATCATATTTCATCAAAAAGCATAGTCCATGTTTATATGCATGTTTACAGCCACATAAAATTGAAATAGTTAAAATCAGTATATTTACCTATCAGTGTGAACTGTGTGCCTGCTTCTGGCTGGCGAGAAGTCCGATGTCTGGGTGTAGCCTAGTAGTTGCCAGTCTCAAAGTTTGATGCAAATGCTCATCTGAGAGTCTGTTCCTCGTTGGATTTTTTATTTGCTTCATGCGGGAAAACGTCTGCTCACACGTGTAGGTGCTACCAAATACGGTGCACATCCTCAGAGCATGTTGTTTGATGTTTGGGTATGTGCACTGCACTCTGGTAGAGCAGCATAGAACTCTTCAGAGATGCTAGCTCCTCTGATACCTCGAAACGAGCGTTAACACCACGGATAAAAATCAAGAGCTGTGCCGTGTCCTGCACGTCATTACTCTCATCCATGGCTAAAGCAAAAAAACAAAATCTTTCGCTTTCTCTCTGAGTTGGTCAAGGACGTTTTCCCCCATCTCCTCAATTCGCCTAGTCATGCTTTGTGCCGAGAGACTCACCCCTCTGAAGGTATCCGTCTTATCGGGGCACACTTCCTCAGACACAGCCGTGAACGGCTTGCCGTGAATAGCCAGTAGGTTAGCTGCTTTGTAGCTGGCTCGGACAGCGGCCAGATTGGCCCGTGATTGCTAGTCCACCTTTCAGTCGCCGAACTTTGTCATCTCTCGCTGCCCCTTTCAAGCTAGCATACTCCTTGTGACGGGTTTCGTGATGGCGGCGAAGGTTGTATTCTTTAAACACGGACACGTTTTCTTTACATATAATACAAATGGCACGGTCCTTCCATGGAACAAAAAAATAATCCCTGGTCCATTGTTCATTAAAAACCCGACACTCTCGATCAATTTTCCTCACTTTACTGCACGCCATTGCACTGCTGTTCAACTGCTGCTATTCTCTGCGCATGACGTCCTCGATCAGTGAGGTGGCAGAAATTCGGTCATCATAACGATAAATCATAAAAATAATACAGACACATGCAGTTAGGCTATATAAATATAAATGGTTAATACAAATATTTTAGTGTTATCTAAAACCAAATAAAAAAAATATATAAAATACATTTTTATAATTTTTTTTTTTATATAATTTTTTGCAACTAGTTGCTCAGAGGTGGAGGGCCAGTCAAAGAGGCCAGGCGGGCCGTGGGCCTTAGTTTGGGAACCCATGAACTAAATGGACAAATTCCTGCGTAAACAGATATTAAAGTTTCACCTTATCTTATCTTATCTTGAATTTCAGCAAGAATTCATTGGTTTGTGTTGGGCAGTGCTTACAGTCATTGTCCTGCTGAAAACAGCTCATACGACTGTGTGACTGGCTCTTGAGCTTTCTTTTCAACAACCTACCAGAAAGGAATTAATGAGGCCCATAACTTTAATTAGGGTTATAATATCTATGCTGGGGCGTTAACAGCACCAAGATGGACGACATCCTGCAACTTGGGGAGCCTGCTATAAGAGAATGTTCTGCGAAATGCACTAGATCACGTCTCCTCTTCCACTTGACTGCTTTTTGTCAGAGCAATTTGAGCTGCGGTGCTTGTCAGGAATCAAGTTGAGTAAAATCACCTCTCAAAGTGACATCACATTAAGCGACTCATTTAACTGAAACGACTTGAGCTGAAATACAACCAACTGGGGCTCAATAATGTCTAATACAGGGTTGGACTGGGAATTTGCCATACAGGGCATTTTTACTATGTGGGCACAATTTCTGAGGGACCGATACTGTTCGCTTACAAAAATGAACCATGGTAAATCGCTAGTTACGAATGTAACTGTGGTTCTATGAATGCCGGATGACCGCCAGAGGCGGCAAAGCCTGTGAATGATATCCTTCGCGCCAGCGCATGTCGAGACTTTATACCAACAAAGTCATGTATGACGCACCTCATGCTTATAAGAAGCCCTGTAGCACGTCATACGTCCTCGGAAAACTTCTCGCGTGTGTCTGCGAGTCCGAGTGACTGGAAACTCTGGCGGTCATCCGGCATTCATAGAACCACAGTTACATTCGTAACTAGCGTTCTATTTCATGCCTCCTGACCGCCAGAGGCGGCAAAGCCTGTGAATGACATATACCAGCACTGTCAGGAGGACGAGCATCCCCATAAATGCTGTTACAGAGTTTCATTCAATGCATAACTTGGGCTAGGCAAGACACAACCAAGTTAATGATCAAGAGCAAGTCGCTCCTTCCGCAATCCCTCTTAGGGCTGCCCATGAAGGAGGCTACTATTGCTATGGCAAGTAGTACCACCTGCCCAATCAACCAACCAACGAATAATATAACATGCGTTGTTGTCATTCAGTGTAATATAACATACGTTGTTGTCATTCAGTGTGCAGTCAAAGTGCCAGTGGGGTTCTGGACACTACTCCTGACACAACCCTTGTGTAAGGGGTGCTCCTTAGACATAGGATACCAAGTGACCCACATGCCATACAACATTTGGTTGGACTGTCTTGTCCTTAGAAATACAGTGCCTTAATATTCACACAGGGTGCAGACATGCAACCCCATAAGTCAAGCTCAACAGGTACACAGAAGGATGGAGACACATCCTGTATGAATAACAGAGTTTACCCGCGCCACACCATGGACGCCTGGCCTTCCTCCCATCCAGTCTGGACTGGCTGAAGTGTCTGTGACTCAATCAATGTTTTATGGAGGCTATTCAAATCAAGGGGTTGCCCTCCAGGCCACCAAGATAGATCCACTTCTGCTCGGTCAAAAAAGGGGGGCCTGAGACAGAGGATACAAAGGAGTAGTAACATAGGAAATAAATATATTACCCAGTGTAAATCACTTGGAGTGTAATGGGCTCTCCAAGGACTGAAGTGTCTTGCTTTTGCTATGAATAAGACTATAAAACATATAGTCAATCATCCACTTAAGCATGTTTCACAGAAATGGCTGCCACGTAAACTCCCACAATAGAAAGACTTGAGCTCATCAAGAAGTTTCTGTAAACAGGAAACTTTAACCTGTTTTAGGGCACATGACACCTTACGTCAGGTGGTAGTTTCCATCTACACGCAGTAGATTAGTTGAGAGGGCCCCTGTGACTTTAACACATTCATAACTGCATCTGCACACAGTAGCTTAGTTGAGAGGGCCTCTGTGTCTTTAACGCATTCATAACTGCCTGGTTGCAGTCATTCGAATAGAGTGACTTAGGTCAAGGGCCATGCTTGCAGCCGAATGAGGCAAGTATGGATGTCCCAGATACCTGTTCCCCATGTGCCAAGAGATCTACTCTGTGAGGCATGGAGTTTCATTTAGCAGAGAATAGAATAGCCACCGACTTGCTAGACATTGTGGCTGAAATCTGAAGTAACACTTATGATAGGAAGTGATGAACTGAAGAAGTATGTATGTTGTTTGGCCAATCACACTCAGATACAAGGCCCAAACTTCTCTCTCCTGTGTATAAGAAAACCGTATGTGTTAATCAGTGGTTGCCCTGCTGGCAAACAACAGATTTTCCAATATTGTGTCCATAAATGAATTCATCTACTGACAGGTGGACTGTCTTGGATGGCTCTAGTATAGTCCCATTTCAACAAACAGTTGTTCAGCAGAAAGAAGGGGAGCAAGTGTCCCTCCTCTGATGGTTGAAGCACATTGTTGTCATATTGTCTGACTGAATGAGCATGTCATCCCTGCAAGGGCGATAAGAATTGTGTGACAGACAGATGCATTGCCATAGGCTGTGGAGATTTGTGTTCAGACCTGTTGTCAGCTCCATGAATCAACATTTGGTTGTGGGTACCTCACTGCACCTCCAACCTGTTGGGTGTGCGTAAGACCATAGTCAAGGGGAACCTCCCATGTGCAAGTGCCGCAACCAGTAGCTCACCTGGTGCTTAAAGACCTGAATGTCTCCGCAGCGAGAGAGCGCTAGCTTTCCGCTTGGTGATGAGGGAGAGTGTATTCTTGTTAAGACCTATACTGAGGCAAGGTGGATTAACCACTGTAAGGGCCATTCCAGCAGGCCCGAGGAGAAACACTAGATTTCTAGTGTAAGCCTGCCTTGCTGGCATACAGCAGGCAGAGATGCATATTTCCCATAATCATTGACATTAATGCAATGTCCTCACATGATGGCATGGCCAGTCAAGTAGTATTCAAAATCTGTCTTGGTGGCCAAAACAGTATTCAAAATTTGCCAGCATAGAATCATTGGACTGATTGTTTAGCCAAGCGAGCTCGCTGTGTGTTGTCAGTTTGGGCCAGTTCTAAGCCACGGCTCTTAGTTTAGTTAAGGTTTAACTTATAGGGGCAAATGCAATATCATGTAGGCTGTACAGCAGCCTAACAGAGGAACATATACTGCCATATGTATAGCCATAGGCTAATTTCCAATGTCCGTTGATAGATAGGCCTTTAAATTAAAGTACATCATAAGGGCTTAAGAGCTGCTGTATGATACAGGTGCAACTTACAGGCTATGCTCCAGTCAAGGAGCGCACAAGCCGGATTTCACACGAGTCAGGTGGCTGAGGTACCTGTATACACTCGGGGGTGCACTCAGCAGTAGTGCAAGGCATATGGTAGGGAGTAGCCTCCTCAATAGCAATGGTTAGCAACAAGCAGAGTGATAAGCGATGCACTTATGCAACAGCATACAAGTAGGCATGCCAGTCCTTTCAGTCAGATTGCATCAATACAAAAGTTGCATGCAAGCCATTGTCATCATAATCCTCATTGTCATGTTTTGATATTAGTAACAGTAGCCTACTAGTAGTAGTACTAGTAGTCGTAGCATTGGGTGACCAAATGAGTGCTTGGTGACTGCTCATGCTTGTCCCACTCTGAGGAATCAGAGACTAATTGGACTTCCAATCATGGGCCTGAAGCAGGCTCTGCAAGGGAGTCGGTGGCCTAACTGTTGCCTAGCCTGTTACCTTCTAACAGGTTAGCTCCTGAATACAGTCCAACAATGGGCTAGAAAAAACCCTCAGTGGGAGATGGTTTGGGCTTGCCACTGTATTGGGGCATGTCTAACTGCCACTCTTGTGGATTGGACAGAGAATGGCGTCTGACATACCTTAGTTTGCTGGCCCAGACAGCTGGCCAGGTACACCGGAAGCTTAAATGAATGGCATACGTCTGAGAATGGTGCTTGCCAGTCAATGTTGGGCATACGCCACAATAACACAAGACAACCCAATCCTGGGTCCCAACTGGAAACCATGCAGGGTTCACAAGTAGACTGCCTTACAGTATGCACAGTAGGGCTAGGTTTGTACCCATGTAATGCAAGCAAGTTTGCAAATGGTAATTACAATCCACAGAATTCAAGCATAATGGTTGTATGACCAGCTCAGAGACCATGGCTAGCATGGCTATGGTGGAATGTGGCAATGTGGCAATTATTAGGACTGAGGAAACAGGGGTCCTCATTTAGTCACTTGAAACATTATTTGTCATAATAATGTAATGATCCTCCTCTGTGCAGTTACATGCCTTGCCGGTATGACACACCTATCTATGGGTGTACTGGGTGTACGGCCTCGCCTGGGGAACTAACAGGGTTACACCAGGGGAAAGATGTTGATATTTGGTCAGTCAGGCCAGCACCAAGGGCATGCCATAGTTAATGTGAGCAGGTAGCCACTGTGTTATGGGTAGCCTCTCAATTGGAATTCAGCCAGAATTTGTCAAGGAGTAGTGCCAACAATACACACTCCCCCCTGTCAGGGCTGTAGCCCGTTATGAAGTGATAGCCAGCAGACTGGCATCCAATTGCCATACCATCCCCACTCTCATCTGAATATGTACTGGGGGGGGTGTCATCTCCAAGCATGTGCAAGGACGAGGAGAGTCGAGTTGCACTTAATTCATTGTCTCTCCGTGACCGTGAGATAAACAAGGAGGCAGTCAGTAGTTGCAGTTAGAGTCCAACTCAATTTTACTGCGTGTGACGTTCTCATAGCAGTTTTCTGCATTCAAGAAGTTAAGACTTAATATGTGAACTATGAAGGTCAAAACGGGGTGGTCCACCGTTCACTTCTCCAATGTCCATCGTCATACCGGTTATCCAGTTTCCCCCGACAAGAAGCGGGGGTAGTACTGTGTGCGAGAGTGGCTGCGCGAGTGGCAGCGCAAGCAAGTGCTCGGTCGGCAGTGGCAGCCAGTTACAAGCGCATCTGCCGAGGCTGATAGAAGCCGTGCAATGCGGAGAGATCGTCCACTCATACACGGAAAAATGTAGTGTTTTTCACTGTGCAGCTTCGCCCATCTCGGCGGCTCTCTGACTCCAGTCTCGGCCGCCGATAAGGCTGTTTTTATTAGTGGTTCCTCGAGGCTGCAAGCGATACAATCGCGCAGATTGAGCATTCATTCCAAACAGCCGACCACTCAATTCGAGCGTCGCCACTGTTAGCATGTGAATTCATTGCAACAGAGCGATACAACGGACTAACACAAAAATCCGACGCCTAAAACGTGCAACACATATTTTAACAACATACAGTAAACAAGGCTCTAGTTAACAAGCCATCGTTAACAGAAGTACAATAGCAGCAACACTCAACACAACACAAGGTTCTTGAGGAGCTAGCTAGCTAGCTGCTGATGCTAACGCCAGTAGCGATAGTCCACACAGTTCTTACCTTATGGTTTGTCGTACATCAACGTATAAGTAAGGGATACACACTTTATTATTGGTCAACGGGGGGAACCGCCGCATACAGGGACCATACTCTTGTGCTTTTGTGTGTGAACTGTGGAGGTGAAAACGGGGTAGTCCACCGCTTGCTTCTCCAATGCTTGTGACTGTATTCACTGCGGAATAATATCCACGGGGAGTCCCACCGTGAATAATAATTCCATCTTCCGAACTTCAATACTTACAGTAAGAAGAGCATAGCTACCTGATGCAGAGTTATCAGGGATGCATTAATGCATATGATAACCCCTATTCAGAGGTAGCAGCTAGTAGTGCTCGATTCAAGCGCGAGAAGAATAAGAGGACGTATGACGTGCTACAGGGCTTCTTATAAGCATGAGGTGCGTCATACATGACTTTGTTGGTATAAAGTCTCGACATGCGCTGGCGCGAAGGATATCATTCACAGGCTTTGCCGCCTCTGGCGGTCAGGAGGCATGAAATAGAACATGTTTTTCATGTTTTTTTGACCATGGTTTAAGACTATGGTTAAATCATGGTTTGACTATGGTTTAACTATCCCCTTACGAAAATTAACCATGGTTTAATCTGAAAACTAACCATGGTTTTATCACGGTTTATAGTTATTCATTAAATTACACTTAGATGATTCTTTTTTTAATCCAAAGCGCATATTGGTGACAGTCCTTAGAGCAATGTGGGGCTAGGTGCTTTGCTCAAGGGCACTTCAGCCATGGATGGAGGTGTAGGGAGAGGTAAGGGTGGGATTCGAACCTGCAAATCTGTGATCGTCAGTCCAACTCCATAACCATGACAACACGGCTGCCCACAAGTAGTTATTCATGGTTTTCATGTTTTCTTGGTTAACCACGAAACCATCGTCACAAGCCATGTTCCAAAAACCATGAAAACCACGAGTTACCATGATCCATGGTTAGTTTCCATAGTTAAACGATGATTAAACCATAGTTGGGAGCCACAGTTTGCATGGTTATCAAAAAACATGGATAAGCAGTAATACTATGGTTGGTTCAGAGTACTTAGAGTAACCATGAAATACCATGGTAGTTACTACATTAAAACCATGGTCGACTTTCATAAGGGTACTTTTGTTTTGTTTTTCCCTCTGAGGGCGGCCCACAAAATTGGTCTATCTCTAACTTAGAGAGTAAAATGAACCCATCAGCACAAATGCCTCTCCAGCAGCGGGAGCGGGTTGTGTGAAGAGATGGCCTACTACACCAAAGATGCCCAGGCCATGTTTTGGTCTCAGGCCAGCCCTGATCCAATGGGTGCAGTGCAGTCCTATCACCTTTGCTCAGGTATGCCTTGTAAGTTAATAGCTTACATGTGATTGATGGATCATAGCCTTCATATTGGATGACCTACTGTATACAGGTAGGCCGAATGTTTATTGCCAATGTCCAATACCTATACAGTACAAAAAATGATGCAAAAACTTGGCATTTCAGATAAAGCCATGTCCAAAGGAACAACTATACTATAACTGCTGTTATGTATAGGTTAACAGAAAACAGCCTATGCATCACATGTGCACGAGTAGGCCTAGCCTATGTGAACTTTTTTGGGAAAAAAAGACTTATTGGGATTACGAAGTAATTCAAAATGAATGGTCTGACCTGTCAGGCTAATATTGGCCCACTGCCCTGCAAGCTTTCCACTGAACACACACGCCATTCATTTTAAAGCAGGGGCGCCTGGTAATTAAAGATTTGCTGGTACTTAACACAACTGCAGTGGGAGTGTTAAATTATGCATATCAAACTGATAACCCATCTCAGGTGTCTTCTTTTAAAAAAAAAAAGTCCCTTGGGGTTTTGATCTATTCCTCTGGACTATGAAAAGCAAATGATTGTCTAAAATGGATTAGGCCTACAGCCAATATAAAGGCTGTTGTGTTGCTCAATCTCTTTCTATCATGTTAAGCCATTTTGCCTTCAATCTAACTTCAAGTCGGTGGTTGTAGCCACATTGTGTAGGCCTATGCATGTCTCCTATAGGCCTAGTCTATATAGCCTAGGCCTAAGCTAGGCCTAAGAATAAGTCGTGAATTATTATTATTATTATTAAAGGGAGCATTCCTTACCTTTTTTCTTGTGGTACTCATCCTCATAGTTTTCCTGGGTATCTTCTTTGTAATTTCTAAGTTCATTCTCGTATATCTCCACATAGTCTTGGATTTTAGATTTTTTCTTTTTGCCCTTTTTATCGTCATCACTATCTCCTTTTTTGCCTTTCTTATCCTTTTTCTTTTTCTTGGGGGAGTCCTCGTCCTGGTCCGTCGTATCCTCCTCATCTTTTCCCTTCTTTTTCTTGTCTTTTCCCATGTCCTTGACAGAAGATGCTCTTTTCTTTTTCTTATCGTGCCCGTTACTGACTAGCACAACATCTGGTAGTAGTTTTGTCTCTATCGACCTCTTCTTTGCATCATCGTTGTCACTGCTGCTCTGATTCTGCTCGTGTCTGTTTGCCTCATCGCTACTGAACTCACTCTCCTCCTGGTCTTTTTTCGCCCTCTTCTTCTTCTTTTTGACCTTTAGTTTCTTGCTTCTTTCGCTCTGCTCCCTGACTTCTTCCTCGGACAAATTACTCTGCGAGTTCAACTCTTCTGTTGGAGGATGACACTTCGCGCTCTTGCCATCAGTGCAATCTCGGCTGGTGACCCCGCTTTTCCTCTTCGTCTTCAGTTCCCGCTCCCTGGCGTCGTCATCCTCCTCTTCGGTTTCCTCCACAGTCCGCCGCTGCGGTAGCTTCTTGGGTTTTTTGTCTTTCGAGGGCATCTTTAATTTATTTACTGCTATGTGTGTAATTGTAACTGACTCCCCGTACGTCCAGAGTGAAAGACGACTTCTTTGACCTGTGATACGGTGGCGACTGGCCAAAGGGCTCACGCCAGGAAGCAGGGCCCGCGCCAGCAGAGTCTGCAGTCAAGCGCACTGCTGCTGCATGGCAGTTCCTCGCACTTCACAAACCATAACCACTCTACTGTCATTGGCTCATTAAAATTTGATTGAGATACTATGTAACCTACAAACACCTTTAGCAATAGCTTAGCCTACAGCTAGAAAACACTTGTGGTCTGTTGAGCAGTTGCATCTCTCTTACAGTTTTTCTCGATTGCCTACACACAATTTTCGGAATCGGTCCTCGAATTCTCAAAACTCTACACACAAATCTCCAAACCTCACACACAACGGGCCAAACTCTTCACTACCTCTGAAAAATGCACGTCTTGTCTCAAAACAATGTACTCTCTTCTAAAAACCTCATTTTGTCGTCAAATGACACACACAGACAGTCACTACAATACACATTTGCAGACCCATTAAAACACTGTTGGGCACAGGGTAAAACTAATTTCTCCCAGTAACTTGGGCTTTTTTTCTGGATTGCATGGATACTGTGACATAAGTTGGAAAAACTTCATTCCCACAACACACAAACAGAAACAGAAAGATTTTTATTTCTTTTTCACAAAAACAACACAAAGATAAACCCCACTGCCTATTTGGCAGTACAAAAAACCTATTACATTACTGTATAGCCTATTGCTATGAAAAAAAAACACACTCACATCTACTCTGCCTTCTATTGTGGTCTGGCCACAGGACCTCATCCACATCGCATGCAATAGTTTCCCTGGCCAGGCAACGAGGGAAATACCGTCTTGCATGGCGCATCCACCCAGAGAAGGCATCAACAGCAATATCGCCACATGCCTCCTCCATTGAGTTCACAGATGTGTGGCAAAAATATATATTTTACATTTAATAAAAATGCATTAATTTATTGTAAAATATTGGGTAACCACATGAAAGTGATCTCTTGTATAACAGATTTTGGAGTTCAAAAACGGAAAAAATGTGTTTTCACACTGCATCCACTCATGTTTTCATCAATATCACATGCAATGTGTGTCCTTATGGGGTGATGATTTCAAATTGTAAACCGGTATGAAGAGAGTTTGCCCATGTGATGAGGAAGTGAACATAGTATGGCAGTTGATTGTAGTGTTGTGAATGACAGTGTGTTCCATGAGAAACCCAGTGTTTTTCGTTATGAAAATTGAGTGTAATCCAGAGAATTGTGTGTAATGGTGTGAAAAGAGTGTGTTTTAAAACTGGAATTTGAGTGTTAAGTAGGAATTGTGTTTAGTGTTCAGTAACATTGGTTAGGGGAGTTGGGAAATGGGTGAGATGTTCAGATAATTGTGTGTGAAGTACCAGAACTTGTGTGGAGGCAATCGAGAAAAACTGTATTATGCTATTTAGTAGGCCTAGCCTAATAGGCTATTTAGTAGCCTAACAGGCTATTTGCTTAATTGACTTTATATTGAGTCAGATTTTAGCACTTTCAAGAACAGGCATGTAGCCTAATTGTTTTCGAAAATGCATGTTGCTCATTCACAAATTTGACCATTTTATATTAGGCTACTAAGCAATAAACTTATATTCAATGGTCTGGCCTACATTTTCACGAAGATGTCTATGACTGGTAATTCACAATGGTGGACATAAAGAAAATCTACCTATTCGTGAATGGAAAATAAATTTCCAAGTCATAATGAATAGCCTACTTAGAAACTGATGCTGGTGGTAGCCTACATTACCACTGTAAATAATCCAATTTTTTAAAAAAATGCATACTTAAACAGTGAAAACTTCAGAAACAACAAATTGTAATGTAGGCCTATACCACTTTTGTGATGTAGGCCCTACCAGTATTGAAATGTGTCATGAATAAATAAATTAATGAGCTAGATGTTGGCTAGTTCAGCGTGCGGATTGTTAATAGCCTTACAATTGAACAGTTGTCAAAAACTCAACCAAACTCAGTAGCATACACATCACAGCCATACCCTTCTCGCTCTCTCGCTCTCTCGCGCTCTCTCTCTCTCTCTCTCTCTCTCTCTCTCTCTCTCTCTCTCTCTCTCTCTCTCTCTCTCTCTCTCTCACACACACACACACACACACACGCGCGCACACGCACGCACACGCGCACACACGCACACACACACACACGCACACACACACACACACACACACACACACACACACACACACACACACACACACACACACACACACACACACACACACACACATCAATGGCAAAGCTGTACCACAGAGTAAACCCATGCTTCTTTTCTGTAACTAGATAGAGGGCCTTCTTGCCCATCTATTTTTTATGTACAGCTTCGCTGTATCTACTGACACTCAGCGATGAGTGTGATGGGGAGAAATCTGAACTGAAGTATGATACTGAGACGGCCCAGAGTGAGCTATCTGAACTACAGTTCATCACCACAGGGTGGCAGTCTCATAGCACTTGCTTTTCTCTCTCTCTCTCTCTCTCTCTCTCTCTCTCTCTCTCTCTCTCTCTCACTCTCTCTGTCTCACAAAGAGAGAGGGAGAAACAATGAAAGATAGATAAGAAGAGACAGGGAGAGAGTTGAAAAGAGAGAGGAGGGGCAAATGAGAAAGAGAGAGAGAGAGAGAGTAGCCTATATGAAACTGAAAGAAGTGATGTGGTCACTATAACACATTATTTTATTGTATTTGTGTTTGTGTGTTTGTTTGGAACTACGTACAGCTGAAAAGTACCTTTCACAGTAATTCTGGCATATTTACAGTACATTCAATAATTTGGTATGCAAAAGTGTTCATCAATGAGCATGATCCCTATCAAATTGTCCTTATACCATTTCCATATTTTGTACGACAAACATTATATGGGATACTGAAGCACTGAGGACATTAATCTTTGGATGAATTAAACATGTACTGTATATCTAGAGAGGGAAAACATCCAGAATTGCATTAAATTCACAATATGATGCCAACCTTGGAATTAATTTGGGCCTAGTTTCACACCAGGAAGAGGCGAAAGTATGAGTATGTCATATAAATTTGCTACATTCTTCTATAGAAGACTATTTTCTTTTCCTCTAAATCCGTAAAAAGAAACATATTTGTATGTCTTCCACAACATACAGGGACTCCGCTGTGATTAGAGGCCAGAGGTTTTGGAGATTTTTTTAACAGGCCAGCCCTCCTGTTGACTGTTCATCCAGTGATTTCCTCTAGTTTTATGCCAGAGAGAGAGCCTTCTTTTCCCAAGGTTGAGGGAGTTTATTTTTTTTCCTTTTGGGGAATCTTGAGTAGGATCCAAACAAAAACAGAGCTGGCCTGATTGGTGAGGAGGGACGTGTCATGCAGATGCGAGAAAACAAACACTTAATATCCCAAAGTGTACGCAGGAAGTTGGGTTCCGAAATGATGGAGAGGGATTGCAGCTACAATAACCCAGAGATAGTTTAACATATAGCCTACTGTAACTGTGAAAATAGTTGAATAGATGAATAGGCCTACATGAATACTGTACGCGTAAAGCACACATACTATTAAAATAGACCATGCATTCTTTCCCACATAAAGTTTGAACAGCCATGTAAGTTTCCTGTAATAACCAGTGGGCTGTATGTATCTTGGGAAACATGCCTCCTCTTTGTTCCCACTAACACTGAATGGATTTTATGAGTCTATCACTACAGTAAGTCACATTCATTTTATTTCATATGATAATGCTTTCTTTTATGGGTACAGTAGCCTAATTATGTACTTTATGTGTAGCAAGGTAACAGACACAAGTTACATGGTATCTAACAGGAAAAAGGGGACAATTACAAAGTAGGCCTAAATAATCTAATACACATATCTGAAAAAATACTATGAAACTGCTGTGTATTTTCTGGGTAACAACTGAGTAAGAGATCACTTTGATACCATCTACGTCTTTTGTTACCCTGTTGTTACCCAAAAATCGTTCTTGCAATTACATGGTATTTTGCAATTACCCCCTTTTTACATGACACCATGTAATTTCTCTCTGTTACCCCATTGTTACATGACACCATGTAACTTCTCTCTGTTACCCCATTGTTACATGACACCATGTAACTTCTCTCTGTTACCCCATTGTTACACAGAGAGTACACAGTAAGTAACTGTAAAAGAAAGCGACACATTTATATTTTGTTTATGAAGGCCTAGTGCCGAAACGTCAGCACCAAAGGAAAAATAAAAAAAGTGGTGAACTGTGAAGAAGCAGTGTCGCGCTCTTCCTTGTGTGAACTGAAGACTGTTTATTTAAACCCTCACTTTCTTTATGCTGTGAATAACAGTGCAGGTGGTAAAAAAGGTACAGCACAAAACAAGGATATTTGTATGGCAATACACATTTTGATTGTGAAAGCCTAAAATCTTTACACACTGTTATGGCAGCACGCCATTTGAACCAAATAAAATGTCACATAACATCCAGTCTTGAAAATCATTTAAATTCTGGCTCTTTCCACAAAAACCTGAACCTAAGATGGTCAAGGGTACACACACAACACACAACAAACATCCACTTTATTTTCAAGCTGGGCTGTGACATACTTGAGTAATTATTGTGGATTCATTCATGCTGGCTGGCTAAGATTAAGAGCTCTTGCATTATCTCTACAAGCCCTGGGGGTTGCTGGGATTATTTTAGGTGCTTACAATTCGTCAGGTCTAGGCATGCACCTCCTACAAAATATCGGAACGTTTACAGAACACTTTTAGTTGCGGATTGAACATTATGTTTGAGCAGCACTCTTAGTCTCTCTCTCTCTCTTCTTCTCTATTTCTTTCTCTTTCTCTTTCTCTTTCTCTCTCTCTCTCTCTCTCTCTCTCTCTCTCTCTCTCTCTCTCTCTCTCTCTCTCTCTCTCTCTCCGAAATCTGTGATGTGCATGTGCATGTAGAAAATAAGAGAAAATAAGAAAATAATTGTCATTTATAATGTCATACAATGTCCTAAAAAAACTCTTCACCCAGACACAGCTCTTCATCAATAACAGCTCATCGGAAATTGCACAAAGTTCCTGGCAGAGCAAAGGCACTTCAACTAGCCCCCCCAAATACCACCACACTGCATAAAAGACATAACAGAGTCCTGCAGTAGTTGCAGAGAGATTCCTCCTCTCACGCCCTATCTATACTCTAGGGGACCATTGAGAGGTTGTTGACCCCATAGGAAAACGATATAGAAACAAACTTGTGCAGCTACAAATCTTATATGGTGATGGTGGTGGGGGTGTGTGTGAAAAAAAGAAATGCGCCACTGGCTTGATAAACTGATAAACTGGACTAATCGGCCTATAGGAAGACAATACTTTTGCCTGGTGAGTTGGTCAGTATTGTTCCATTGGACATAAATCAGAAGCATGTAAAGCCACCCTTCAATCAGAACGTGTGTTGTGTTTCTGTTCGAATACCAGTCATTGTGGAGGCTTAGCAAGGCTGTGCTGGACGACACGTTCCTAACCTATATGGAAAAGATATATAGGCCTATAGAACTTGCATGCACAAGTTTTATAAAAATCTTATATAAGATATGGGCCAATTTTATAATGTGTCATATAAGCATTCATGCATATATATATGTATGAACAATGCATTTAAGCAACACTTTATTGACGCTGGCGTCATAAGCATGACATCACAGTGCCATAACAGTGTCAACAATGTTGTAACGAAGTCATGGATGCATCATTAATATTTTTGTCAATGTCATTCAGTCATTTATTACACTGACATAATGTTTATGACATGTCCATGAGTGTATTATGACTGCTCTGTTATGACACTGTTATGACACGGTCATGCCATGTGCATGACACTGGCGTCAACTAAAGTAAAGAAACACAAGAGAAGTGAATTACATTTAGCAGTATGGCTCTGTTTAGAGGAATCCCCTTATTTTCATGAGCACCATGACAAAAGGGACAGCAGCAGACAGAGTCAAGGGACCGCAGCAGTTTTGGAATTCTCAGCCAAGTAGGACAGGGAGAGAGGTAACTATTCTCCCATGAACAATGCAGGAAACATGGCAAGAAATGCCGTGTCATGTAGAGCAAGGTGCAGCAGGTTAGGAGGTAGGCAGCAAAAAGCAAGTAGTAGAACTATATGGTTGAGGGGAACAGGGTCGAATTTAGAAGGCGTGCTGAAGGTGTGTGGACAATCACCAGCGCAGACAGATGATAAGCTGAGGGACACACCTGGACCAATTAGTTAATGCAATTGAGAGTTGGTGACAAGGGAAAGCAAGAAGCTTCTCGACTACCAAGGCCTGGCCAGAACTAACTTTGACACTTGATTTAAAGTAGCATTAAACCTATCTGGAATATACTTTGGAAGGTGACGATCAAGGTTGGTATTCAGGCACCAGTGCACGAAAAAAATGAAACTTAATAAGGAAAATGTAAAAAATACCCTTTTTTAAAAAGAAATATTTTATCTCTTGATATATAATGTTCATCTATGCAGCCTCTTACTGCAGATGGGGTCGGCGGCATTAGGCCTATTTGCTGAAGTAACAGATTAAGACATAGCCATTACAACTTTGGTGACAGCAAGGTTATAACATAGGCTCTGCGCAAAGGAGTTTAATGTTTAGAGTAGAGTAGTATAGTAGAGTAGAGTAACTTTATTAATCCCCAGGGGGAAATTCAGGAATCCCCAAGGGGAAATTCAGGAAAGCTTATCTCTTGAATGTATGTTCAAACAATCCCACCCATACAGGTTAAGTACAATCGCTCATGAAACTCACTATTCAATATGTCACATCATGGGAATGAGTGTCTTTTCCTCGTGGCTTTGGACTACAGAATCAAGCCTGCGTGCTCACACAACACTTGTTTATGCAAAAGTATTAGTGGAGCACCAAGGGGTTAGCGTATTCCTAGCCTAAAGCTTTGGTCATCCTTGGCCTCGGCTCACATCAGGCCTGCCTGCTCAATGCTCTCTAAGCCAAGATGAGTGCCTGCTTTACCATTGCGGAAAGAAGCAGAGATATTCAATTATAATTTGGCAATGAGGGAAAATGTGCTACTTTTGCTGTTTATATACTTTTAGGAGGTGTGCTTTGTCAAACAATCTTTCTGGACCTCCTGGTCACATTATTGTTGAAGCAGGTTCTCAGTAAGTAACTGAGAGTATGGGTGCAGTTCCCTTGAGCAATCATGCAGAGGGATGCTGCTGCTTTTTTAAATGCACATTTTAACTAGTAGCGAAATCAAGCTGCAGGCCTGTCTAGCCATCCCAAATTTCCCTTTATAATCCCCAATGTTGGTGGTCTATTCCCTGGTTTCCCCGAGTTAAAAACAGGTATGTTGATTAAGTTTGCTTGACTGCAGCGGAAAGTGCTTCCAAACAGTCCAATTTCCTTAGCAGGTGATGAATGCAGGCTTTAGAGCAGAGGTGGGTAAACGTCTAAACATTTCCAAGTTGAAAGAGCGACTGCATTGTATGTAAAAACCTGCAGCTAGTCTGATATGCTACTCCTTTTGAAGCTATCAATAAACACAGTATGTCAGCTGTGAGGAACTGTGTTGTGCAATGTATCTAATATTTAACAACAGGTCACATTACTTTTTTTTAAATCTCATGGTAGGGCATCTTTGGCCTAATGGGTAGGGACCCATGTCTCGAGAGCTGTTTACTGCCCTTGAGGCCTTCTCATCCAGCCCCTGATAAAATTGTAATGTTATGCAGTTTCACATGAAATATGAAATATGTCTTTTAAAGAAATCTTAGAAAATACATTTGCAATACAATTAAGTTATATCTTCACTTAGTGAAGGTGGGGTCTGTTGTAAAGGTGGCTACCTTCAATAGGCATAAAGTGCAGGGGGAAATCCTGGTTTGTGTTCATGGAAAACGGTTCCCCACCCTTAGCTCGGGAGTGCTCCGCCCCAATTTATACCTTGCATGCAGTATGAAGAAAAAGGGGAACGGGCCACTTGTATAGTATTGTATATAGTCTCGGAATCATTTTGTACATTTTATAGGCCTATAGATATTTCTCACACAGGAGGCTAGTATACTGTATCTAATTGCATTATAATCTGTGTGTACGTTTGTTTGTTTGTTTGTGGGCGGAGGGCGGAGGTGCTCTCTCTGAGCGCTTTTCTTGTTGACTATGCATCTGTGCACTGACTGGACGGTGGTCAAGGAAAAGTGTAATTTCAAATGAAATAGGTTTATTAAGTGTATGTGGGAGAGGCATCCGCCTAAAGGCCTTCTAAGACTGGCAACAGCCTCCTGTCGAAATCTTCCTCCACACCCCAAAGTGACAGACAAGACCGCTCCAGGACAAAAGCAAAAATAATCTCTGGCAAACATCCAATAAGGGAAAGAAAAGTTACCTTTGTGGTTCTCTTCTCTACTCTCTGTGTGTGAAAGAGAATGAGAGGGCGTGTGAAAGAGGGAGAGAGAGAGAGAGAGAGAGAGAGAGAGAGAGAGAGAGAGAGAGAGAGAGAGAGAGAGAGAGAGAGATGTAAACAGTCAAGGAATGGTCATGACTAGATCTCCAATGTTCCACTATCATTACATTATATTACATTATTATTATTATTATTATTATTATTATTATTATTATTATTATTATTATTATTTCTCTGGTATGTGCCTCTCACACTCATTCTATTGGGTACTGAAGGGAATGCTCCTCTATCTTCTCCAATACGCCGTAGCTAATAGCATCACAGTAAGCTATCTTTGTGTTATCGGCGTAAGAATCTGATGATATGGTGGACAAATTGCTCCCCTGCAATAGGCCTACTTTTGCCTCTCATGTCTGGTTAATTTAATGGTAGAGTGTAGTAGAGAGTGTTTTTATAAACTGTGCAGTGCCCCATGTTTTACTTGAATCACAGAGAAGGGTAAACTAAACAGGGAGGACTCTGTGGACTGACTGTTTATTATGCTTCCTGTGAAGGGACGTTCTCATTCTCTACTTTCCATCTCTCGGTTCTGGTGTTGACCTTACTAATCGCTCTATGGGTTTGTTGCTTCTGAAATGACTTGCCAGATGGGGTGGTGAGTTGGGCGGGACATTGTGTGTTTATGCAAGCTGTTGTGTGTGAGCTAACATAACCCCCAAAACAGTAGAGGAGAGGACCACTTATGTGCTTGTGTCAAAACGACTCATCAAGGATCAGAGGATCAAAATGAGGATTAGATTAGGTGAGTAGGCCTACATCTAATTGAATGTAATTATTAGGCCTACATCTTATCTAATGTGATATATGGTAGGCTACCCCATAATGAAGTCGTTATTCCCTCTTAATGTCTTAATTGTAAATCTTCCATGCTTGTAATAACTACGACTTCATAAGAGGAAGGATTTAACAGTGTCCTTAACACCACTTGACAATTAGCCATATAATTAATGTTTTTTTTTTTTGCATAGTCCGTTTTTTCAGACATTAGTGATTTTACTGTAATTATCCCAATACAAAAATCCCTCATGTCTCTTCTAGGATCCATCATACATATTTTTTTTCTCTTTGATCGGTCTGTATATACAAGGGGGTGCAATTTTTGTATGCTGCAGTACTGGACACCTTTATTTCCTTTGGGTACAGTAAAGTTTCTCTACATACTCTGGGCCTAGAGATTACTTATATGTTAGTATGGTGCAAACTCTGGCCAATGCCGCAATCAAATCATTGATACTGGATCATGCATCTAAATATTGTCCTTTCACCTACAGTAGGTTGTGCAATATCTTCAGACTCACATATAATGAGAGTTAATCCACTAAATCTTCTAGATTATTAACAGTACTCAGAGATCTCCCAACCAGCACTATGGGGGACTTTACCCAGGCAAACCACTATAGGGCAGCATGGCTACTGAAGTACCGCTGCTGGAAGCAAATGCAAGTAACACAAATAGGAATAAAACATCTGATATCTAGTATCAGATTGGGCAGACCATACACAAGGAAATACTTTTGTTAGACAATACAAAAAACAGACATGACTTACCTGAAGTTTACCCAGGGTTCAGTTGACTTATACAGCACAAGACCCTTCACTCACACTTGATTGTTGACGTCCGTCCCCCTTATTCTTCCCCCCAGAACCAAACTACCCCAATTGTCAATTCCCCCTTTCGTCACCCAACCATGACAAATCTTGTGACGGCACCACGAAGCTTACCGTTTATTTGTTCTGTTTTATTTTTCGTAAATACTTCACGAATGGTACGAGATACGGTTGGTTCAGTGGTGACCTTTACAGCATGTGAAAGCATCGCAAGGCCTCAGCTCATACAGCAAAAGACAGGAGCTCACCTCACACTTATAATATTGTCACACCTATCTCTGCATAATGGATGTTTGGAAATCACAACAAAAATGTTTGCTAATTTCAACAGCGTGTTTCCTATTGCAGGAAATGCACACACATTTAATGACGAAACTCCAAAGCAATGTCCAATTTTTTTGTGTGCCAACAGAGAGGTGTTTGACCTGCAGCAGGGGACATTAAAAAACAACAAGCCCCATTGACCAAGGCATCTGTAAATGAGTGACAGCTTTGGTGGTGGTGGTAGTGGTGGTGGCTTGAGTTTGTAATGCCCTGTAGTGCCATTGGTGGGCTCAACGAATTGTTAAGAGCTGGGGCTACATCATGATGGCTTGTTATTTTGGTCCAACCCTGTGGCAAGAACATTGGAGAAATAGGTGAGTGGTGAACTCAATTACCTCTTTCCTTACATTAATATTCATTAGCCCAAACTCTCCTTTTTCCCAATAGGAAAATGCAAACTAGATACTACTAGAGGCTACAATATACAACAGCTTTTAAGTAGAAGAGTGTGTGTGACTGTGTGTGCCCGAGTCTCGAGTTTCATGTCAACCTTTGCCCTTCAAACTACTAGATTATGTTCATTATTGTGTATAATGTTTCGTTACAGTTTTACAGTTTTTCTCGATTGCCTCCACACAAGTTCTGGTACTTCACACACAATTCTCAGAACATCTCACCCATTCCCAACTCCCCTAACCAATGTCACTGAACACTAAGCACAATTGCTTCTTTACACTCACATTTCAGTTTTAAAACACACTCTTTTCAAACCATTACACACAATTTTCTGGACTACACACAATTCTCATGAAGAAAATCCCTGGTTGTCGCATTGAACACACTGCCATTCAAAATACTAAAATCAACTGCCATACTATGTTCACTTCCTCATCACATGGGCAAACTCTCTTCATACCGGTTTACAATCTGAAATCATCCCCCCATAAGGGCACACATTGCATGTGATATTGATGAAAACATGAGTGGATGCAGTGAGAAAACACATTTGTTTAGTTTTTGAACTCCAAAATCTGTTATTCAAGAGATCACTTTCATGTGGTTACCCAATATTTTACAATAAATTAGTGCATTTTTTTAAATGTGTTTTTTTTTTTTTAAATATGTAAAATTTATTTTTTGCCACACATCTGTGTACTCTAAAAACAATATTTCAGTATTTTGTTACAGAAAAATACCTTCTTTAGTAATTAGAACAGTGAAGAAAATAAGTTTCCACTATGTGTCAAGTTGAGTATAGAGTTTTACCATGTGCATATTAGTGTTCAATGGTTCACATAAGAGTGTATTGAAATGACTGCTTGTGTGTGTCATTTGAGAACAAAATGACCTTTTTAGAAGAGAGTACATTGTTTTGAGACAAGACGTGCATTTTTCAGAGGAAGTGAAGAGTTTTGCCCGTTGTGTGTGAGGTTTGGAGATTTGTGTGTAGAGTTTTGAGAATTCGAGAACTGATTCCGAAAATTGTGTGTAAGCAATCGAGAAAAACTGTAATATGATTTACATGGCTGTAATTTTTCCAAGAAACTGACAATAAAAGGTGACTTGACTTGACTTGACTGACTTGACTTGATGTAAGTTTTTTATCTTTTACCTGACATGTTTCGACAGTGATTCTTGATGAAGACGGAAGTATCACTGTCGAAACACGTCAGGTAAAAGATAAAAACTTTTACACGTCTGAAACAAAAGATACTTGATTCTTTTGACAAAGATAAGTATATGCATACAGTGCACATCATTAATGAGCACACCCCTTTTGAAAAAACATTTTGAGCAGCATTTCAAGTTATTTTCAAAATGCATAGAGTACAACATATGTGAAGTTTACAACTGAAATGTAAGTTTAATTATATAACTTAAAAGACATAGGGCCTATTATTTTTCTATTTTTGTGAAACAACGGTGGTAGAAAAGTGAGTGCACCCTAATGAAAGCCTCAGAGACAAGCTACATTATAGTAAATGAACAAGCAATCAATTACTCTCAGAGGAATTTCAAGACTCATCACAAAGTTTTCAATCAAACAGTTGGCTACAAAATAGTATTTCATTGAGCAAATCCCTTCACATGTCCTGCTGTAAGCAATGACATCACGTGAAAGAGAAAGGACAACAGACCTGAAAAAAAGAACGTTTTACACAAGAAAGGTCAAAGATTTACTTGTCAGTCAAAAAAACAAACTTTAACACCTCGGTAGGGGCATCTTGGAGTCATGAGCACAAGATCAATCTTTTTTAGATAGCATCAAAATTGTATGGTTGGAGATTGACAATATGAAAAAATGCAGTTCCTAAAGTGAAACATGGTACGACGAATGCAGCTCTCATGTGGGGTTGCATGAATGCCGCTGGTGTTTGAGAGCTTCTCATTGACGTAATCATGAGTACATACAGGTAGATGTATTGCTCTATGGATAGTGAGTAGCCTATGTCACCATCATTCACTGCCCTTCATTTTGGGTCATTATTTTCTTTTCCAACTGCTGATTTTATGAAAAGGGGAGAGTGCTTCAGTGATTAAGTATGACACCTGATCTGAAATCAATCGAACATAAATGAGGATATTTTAAGAGACAAAACTGGACATCAGTCTTGGGTGTGCTCACTTTGCACCACCATAATCATTGAAATGTATAATTAAACTTCCTTCTCTGTGGCAAGCTTACAAATAAAACTTGTGGGTTAATTGAAACATTGTTCACATTCTTACTTTTCAAAATGAGTGTACACATTACTGATGTGCACTGTACATAGACGTCACTTTTTCTGTATAAATGCCTCAAATGACCGGCAGTCATTTACCCTGCTACGCTTCATCACGAAACTTGTTTGACATTACTGTGAAAAGTGCTAATACCTGTAGCATTTCTAATATTTTAACCTTTCACTTTTTTATCAGTTCTCCTATCTTTGACAGTGTCCTTTTCAAATATCTGATAACTCACATTCTTCCCATCTCTGAACATGACAGCTTCTATTTTCAGTTCCACTGTGTGCATTGTGCAAGCAGTAGGCCTCTGCGCTTAAGTGAGGCAGTGTATCGTAGCATCATAACGCTGGGAGAGTGGTGAGGATAGAGGGGCAAAATGTTAAGTTAGTTTTTCTTTTATTCCCCTTTCTTGGGGAACATCAGCAGGAGATGTCAAATGTTCTGTAGTCTTTCCTTTCATTTACAGCTCCCTCGCACACATCTCCGGCGCCATCCTTCTGGAAAGTCTGATAGCTCCCGTGAGTCCCGTTAAGAGGTTGCTCCTTGTCCCCCTCTAATGACAATGCTACCTTGTCATTGTCGTGAAGGGGCGGCGCTCTGTCACCCGTCTCGTCCTCCATGGAGGAGGGTCGTCTCGACGACACCTCCATGTGCCAGCCGTAGCTCTCTGAGCCCTCAGGTAGATACAGAAGTGTCTGTGAAGTGCTGCTGACCTCCCGGAAGCTGTGGGAGGAAGACAGGAAGCCTCCGTCTCGGGAGATGATGGAGGACAGCTGCTGCTGCTGCTGCTGGCCTTCACGGCAGGCGAACATCGCTGCCTGGACACCAGGTTGCCCGGGGTGACAGGCTCCCACCTTGCCAAAAAGAAACATGATGTCAGATGCGAAGATTCAAACACAGACAGGCACATACTGGTGCATTCCATATATTCTATGCTGTATGTACGCACTCCCCAAATAAAGGTCACCATCGAAAAAGGTCACTCTAAGTAGCCCCATAATGCCCGGCGTACCACCTGTGGAACGCTGTAATAGCCATTGTACCAGAGAGAGTAGAGAGAGAGAGGTTCCATTGGCCCATTGTTTCAAGGTTCTATTATTGGGGGGAAATCCCCCTTTAGGCAGACCTAGGCAGACCTGAGGACTGTTCTATTCAATGCTAGGAGCATTATGACACGCCCCTTTAGGCAGACCGGAACCTGGTCAAATTAGGTGCCCATAGAAACCTATTATGTTGGCATATCTCTATACTTAAAGAATCTCTGATTGTACTACTCTACTATGACATAACACAGGGCCTTAGATATGCACTTCTACGACTCGGTCATTGCCATTCTGGTAACAACAAATGTATAATGCCATGTTTTAAGGGGTTACACACTCTAATTAAATATGTCTTGCCTTGCCTTCAGCTTTATTTATTACTGCACACATTTGCTGTGCCATTGTTTCGATATGGTTTCTGCAATGTCTCAAGTTTCCTTTTTCACCAAGATCTTGCATTAGTGTGCTGTGGCACAGCAAACCCCAACAAGTTCAACTTGTTACCATTTTGATTACAGACAACAATGGTTAAGGGCAGTGAATAACCAGCATTATCTCACCCATGACCGAGGTGCTTAGCTGTAAAATGTATACAGTTTTATGGACCACTTTTGTATGTGCAAATATGTAAGCAAACATACACATTCTAGGTACAGTGCGTACACGTTGCAGTAAAGGTAGCCTTAGACATAAGGAGGAATGAGCCACACTTATAAAGAACTGCATAGGCCACATACAAACTATTTTCTCGTCATTTTGTACGATCTTCCTCATATGGGTATTTCCTACATGAACTACATGCACATACACACACACACACACAGACACACACACACACACACACACACACACACACACACACACACACACACACACACACACACACACACACACACACACACACACACACACACACACACACACACACACACACCACCCCTCCCCATGACATCCCCACCTTGCAAAAGAGGCACTTGATGTTCTGGACGAGTTTGAGGAGCACAGCTTTCCTCAGGAGGATGTAGATCCAGGGATCGAGGATGGGGTTGATGGAGGCGATGCGGATGGCTTGGAGATCAGGGTTCTTCTCGATCCTCTTCTCCACCTCAGTCAGGTACAGCTGGTTGATGAACACCTGGGCCTGGAGAAAGGCACACCAGAAGGGAACACGTCAGCTCAAGTCAACTTTATTTCTGTGACACAAACACAAGAGCTGTTGGCCTAAGCAGTAGTGGTTTACGAATAAAACATAATGCTAATTAAAAGAGAAAGAAGAAGAAGAAGAAGAAGAAATATAAAGAGTAAGCAAGACAGGCAAGAATGACAATCAACATCAGAATTTTTTGATTAATCGATCTGACAATGTAAATGCAATAGTGCCAAAATGATATGGTACACTAATATATGTCATTTTTTACAATCCCTTGTTAATTTCCAGAGTGTATGCTGCCCATTCACAAACGTTATTGTTTTCATGAATATGTACGGCCCCCATCAGTTTTTGATTATTCATTATGACACTTTCGGGCATTTTCAGTCAAGACCAGTCCACCAGGCATAGAGAGATAGAGATAAGGAAACCTCTGACAACATGTCACTATAACATTTGACTTGGTCACTAATAACATCAGCCTCATTCGATACGTAGGCTAATGTCATGCTGAGCTAAGCTAAATGCTAACAAAGTAGTGCCGCAGTAACAGGCAGTGATCACGCACAAAGGCAACATAGCTCAGTATGGACACACGGTGGACCATTCTTTTAATACAGAACACAGATCAAAGCACCACTTATTTAATGCTGTATTGTATGTCAACATGCAGTTATACATTATAACTTGGAAGAGCATTCATATTCATTTTAACACCAAATGTGATGTAGTATTTGGGTTAATTCACAATATGTTCAAAAGAACTTCCTCATTCCAACAAGCCAGCATCTAAATTTCCAGTGAAGAATGACGGTAACACTGTGGAGGTAATTTTGTACCAAGGTAAACAGTGTGTGTGGGACAAACATGAACTGCTGAAGAAGTAGGGGTGCACCTCACAACTCTTATGATGATACGATTCAATATCGATTTCTTAAGGCAGCGATACAATTATTTTCGGTACGATATGATATGACATGATTCGATTTTTTCCCAAATTACTTTCCTACTTCTGTTGCGTTGTACAATGAACAGCTAGGGCATTGGGCAAGGGCCAGCGATTCGATTATTTTCAATACTGAAGAATGCCCCAAGATACAATGCGATCCGGTTCAATCATCGGCTGTAGGATCGATGCATCAATACTTATACTTTTTTCATTAGTTCACTCTCTGAAATTTGGATTAAGAATGTATGCATACATATTCGTTCTCGCTGGAGAACGGACCTCCCATGATCGTGCCGCTCTCGCAGGAGAGTGGCTGTCCACGTGGTGGACTTGGGCAAGATCGCTGGCCATAGTGCTGAAGTACTGACACGGCCGAGGAATGTCTATGCAGCAAACATTCTCGAGCTCGGGAGTACGGGGCGCCACTGAGAGCTCGGGCAGTATCTGAAGGGCTCGGGCAGTATCTGCAGATATGTGTGAAATCTGAGCAGACACCCCCTGGCAGATGGTGGTTGGAGAGCAATGGAGCGAGGTGAACTGGAAGGAAGCTAGGGCAAAACACCGGCATCTTCGTTCTCTCTGGAGAACGGACTTCTAAGGAGAGTGGCCGTCCATGCGGTGGACTGCAGGCTTGTACGACATTCCGAATTAGATGAATTTGAATTCAAAGTAATGCCATAATATGAACACTAGGTGGTGTCATTACCTTGAATTTCTTTGAATTTAAGCTACACCACCCATTGAGAGTACATAGAACACCACCACCTAGTGTTCGTATTATGGCATTACTTTGAATGCAAATTCATCCAATTCGGAATTTCGTACAAGCCTGGTGGACTGATCATCAAAGTGCTTCACGGGGTCTGCAGGGACCACAGCACTCAAGAAGCTGAGATAGATTACGTGGCGTATTGCAAGACACCTGACAAATCGATCGAACAGCAGCTTAAGGGAGGCAAAAGAGGAGGTGGTGGGTACGAGCGATAAAGAAAATTTCTGACGGTGAGTGGAGAATGAATGCTGGATAGTTAATTAAGGGGTGTTTCAATTTTTCTGTGTGCTGAAATTCCACTGAATGACGGCAGAGCAGAGAATGAGATGCAGCTGGTTAAATAGGCGTGCCTATCTTTTCACTCTCAATTCAGGCAAATGACAGTAAATTAGGCATGCCAAATTTCATTACACTTCTCTCGTACTTTCGTTTTTTTAACCACACGTGCATATCGATTATTATTTACAACCCTATGAAGAAGTGCAGACATGAAAACCTATTTAACCAAAACTATAATAACAAAGTCATGGGATAAGACAAGTATCCACAGCAACTAGAGGAAATGGTTGTGGTTAATGTCAATCGTATAACAATGTTATTTTCAATGTCTTTCTTAATGTTCATTACATAGGCCCCTTGAATCCCAGGAATCAATAACACAAACAGCCTAAGGTAAAAATTGAGCTGATTACCTAAGGCCCAAGTGTCAATGGGTACCCTTGAAAAGCAGATGCATGAAATCTAGGGTAGAAAAGTAACCATTGGTTCCAGTGCTGCCTACCATTATACTGTATAAAAACATCTAAAACAGATAGGAGAGGCTGTCACAGAAACTATTTGGGCCCAAATATATCAACTACCTGTATACTATGCCGAGAATGGCATGGACTTGATATGGCATTGCATGTTCAAGAGTCGGACTAACCTTGTTCTATATAAAGGACTGCACAACAGAGTAACGAAAGAATTGTGCAAAGCCAAATTGAAATATTTTATCACGCTAAAGGCAACAGTTCACTCATTTGGAAACAGATAAAAACTCTAACAAAACCACAGCAAGCCCAAAATATAGTGCAGGAACAAAAAAATAGGAAACCAAACCATTGCAGATAGTGCAGCTATTGCACAAACACTGAACGAATGTGGCCCCTGGGCCTCCAGTTGTCCATCACTATTCTAGGGTCTTCAGTCCAGAGCGTGTAACATGACATCATGAAACAATAGAACTTCTTCCTGTTGAGTTGTAAACAGCAGGGCGAGCGCCCGGCAAACTAAGCTGCCATCTGCTTTACTTAGATTGTACCGCACAGTCATGTAACTCTAACATACAAGGGGCTGTCAGTTCTTTCACTTTATATACAGTAGAAATACAGTGCTGTTGTAAATCTCACAAAAATGTGAAATAGATTGGATTCAATGGTCGATACCTAAGCTCCCTCTGGGTGTCCATAGGACAAAGATATATAAAACATGTACACGAATCGGGGGGGCAAAAGAGTCACCTTTAAAGTTTTTGCCATGTGAGAAAAGTACAGTTCTGTTTGAAAGAATGTGAGCCCCTTGAGCAGTTCAGATGGTTTTTTTACCTTTCCACTCCTTCGAGCACTCAAAGCACTTTACATTGTATGCCTCACATTCACCCATTCTCTCACCGATGGCAGTGGCTGCCACGTAGGGTACCTGCAACCTTCTGCTTGCCATACGGCTCCTCTACCACCTGAGCCCCCACCGCTGCATACCATGGTTTTCTTGTATTCTCACCAGTTTCTTTGTGGATGAAATGTCAGACATAGCCTATGTCTCATCAATTGCTTGTACTTGTTTAGTGGAACTTGTAGCCCAAAAAACGACATGACAAATGGAATTATGGTATACATCTGCAAAAGGAAAGCACGTGAATACCCAGCAGAGTAAGCCAAGCAGGCACAGAAAATGATTTAAAAAAATGTCCAAAGTCAGAACTCCTTTGTCACATATTTCACAAGGGAACTGTACTTGCACAAGGAATTTCTAAAGGACATTTATCAGCACTAGGAGTAACTTCAGGAATCCCTTGCCTGCTGCAACGAATCTAACGCATTGCTTTGAACTTCAGATTGATTCTTACATAAGTCTTCCTGTATATGACAGCATGCCTGTGTTTGTGTAATGTATGACAGACAAGAGAAGTGAGTGTATGGCAGAGACACAAACTCTTGGTTGGTTTGTGAGTGTGTGTCTCTCTGTGTGTGTGTGTGTGTGTGTGTGTGTGTGTGTGTGTGTGTGTGTGTGTGTGTGTGTGTGTGTGTGTGTGTGTGTGTGTGTGTGTGTGTGTGTGTGTGTGTGTGTGTGTGAGAGAGAGAGAGAGAGAGAGAGAGAGAGAGAGAGAGAGAGAGAGAGAGAGAGTAGCTGACTCCATTCCTCAAAGGTAAAAAAAAATGAAAGCATATTATACCCAGCAAGTATTTAACTTCAGACATTTTTTCTTTTAAAATACAACACTGTTTGTGACTAAAGGATAACCATGCTTCAGACGTTGCCACCATATAGACCTACCACATATTTGCACCAGTGTCTTCACTTAGGCCTACTATCATTTTAAACAGTGACACTAATAACACTAATCACACACAGAAATAAATAATGGGTATGGGAGAAACTCTGAAGCCAGGATACCTAACACTGCTTACAGATGTCACAGATTGGACGTACCCTTTAATCTCTTTGACTATCGAATCTTTCTATTTATCAGAAATAATTGTAAGTCATAAGGATGGCATGGCACATTAAACGGGGGTGCAACAGGTTTGCTGGATATCGTTCTAAAGTTAAGAGCGAACTTTTCTGGCCACTTACAACAAGAGGAATTGAACAAATTAAGATGACGGCAGATGTGCAAATCAGCAGAATGACCATTTGGATCTCTGCGCCCGCCAGCCGACCGAAGCTGCGTCTCTTCCCGAGCTCACTGCTACTCCGTCCTGGCGGTTCACTCCCGAGCGACGTCCGCCTCACGAACCTGCGGTGCATCCGAATCAGGGCTCCGCACACCAGCACGTTACAGATCACAGTGACCAGTATGAGGACGGAGCTAAAGCCCGCGTACATGTAGGAATAGGCTGCGTTCATTGTCACATTACTCCGCCAGTCAACAAAGCACCACGTTTGCGGGTACTGCATTTTCACCTCGCCAAAACCCATGCTCGGTAAGGCGCAGAAAATTATATTAGACACGTATATTCCAAAGAGTGTTAAGCCTGCCATTTTCTGGTTGATGTTTTCATTGTAAAAGTACGCGTGGTTGATTGCCAGGTACCTTTCTATCGACATAGCACAAATCAAACTAAGTCCAGCCAGTGAGAAGAACAGCACGACGAATCCAAAATACTGGCAAAGCGGGTCCCCGTCCGGCCAAGCGCCCTTGACATATGTGGCGATGGTGACAGGACTGGCTAAGACGGTTCCAAGGAGATCCGTAACAGCAAGACCACACACTAAAGTGTAAAATGTAGTTTCTTTCTGCTCCCTTCTGGATTTGCAAAGCACAACAATTGCAATGACGTTCCCCACCACCCCGAAGATGAACATCACCGATGGAATGGTGGGAATCATACTCCGCGAAGATACGGTCGTGTTACTCATTTTAGTTTCTATCATTCTCAAGTGGTACACGAAAAAAGGAAACACATATTACTACTTTAGATAAACTGTTGCATGAACACTTGATTTCAATGTCGCTTCAAGCGTCCCAGTCATTGTAAAAGAGGTTTTTGTCCACTTGCGCCAGTCATTTCTTGTCAATCGCGCGCGCCGAACTTCTGAGCGCATGGAGAGGGAGGGGGGTTGCCTTTCCCACCACGAAATAAACCGATGTGTATCCTACCCGGCCTGAAAAATCGAGAAAGGAGGAATACCCCAACTCGGCATTAGTTTAGGGTAGCCTAATATTCTCCACCCTGGCCCTGTCTCTTAGTGTAGATTTATTGAATGTACATCTCATTACATTGTTTTCCCTCAAGAAATCTACTGAAAGTTAATGCACAAATGTCGTTCTTACTGTAAGTAATTATAGGCCCATGTCTCATCAGTGATTATTAATCGTGTGTGTTTTTGCATAGGTGTTTCATAGCCTAGACGCGTTAAAACATACGCAGCCTTTACGCAGAGCTTTACTCGTGTCTTCAGAGAGGACAGAGGATTTCTGAAGGCTTCTGAAGACAAAGTTATTAAGAATTAATCGATTACTGATGCCACAAAAGAGGGGGAAAAACATGAACAGTGTTCCACAGAACCAACTTTACTTTTCACCCAAACTAAAATAACCACAATTCGATTTGGCACTATACATTGTATGCTTTGAAAAAAGTGATGAGAGAAAGGGGGAGGGCAAAAACTTGCAGCCACAAATTCTTCAGCCATAAAAAAGCTGAGGTTTCAAATCATCACCTGCCTTTTCACAATTGCCGAAGGGCCTTCTATTTTGAGCTCTAACAACCACTCTGAAGAGAATACAATTATTCCTCTCTATTTACCAACAAGTATAGGCAGATTTATAGGGGCCTGGCAGCCAAGTCAAAAGAATTGTCACCATTCCAATCTATCTTTATATCCTTTGAAGTTGTTCTTTCAATGTAATCTTTATCCATATATTTGGAAGGGAAGGGGGTTCCTCTCTCTCTCATTGACATTTGAGTACATTCATAATATAACATAACACAACTTGAGGATTTTATTTTAGTGGTAAATGATTAAGCCTACTCTAAAGTGAAAGTTGAAAGCCCACCTTGGAAACTCCAACTCCCATTGTCATTGTGACACAGCACACAGCATACAGTGTTCACTGCATATAACGGCATTGCATTTATGCCTCGCCCATGCAAGGGGGCAGCCCCCAATGGACAGTACCATGCAGCGGGACAGTACCATGCTACCTCAGTCATAGAGGAGGATGGGGGAGAGCACTGGTTAATCCCCCCACCAACCGGGATACAAGTCTGACACCCATGTCTATGATTACCCATGAGTCATGACTGTCCTAGTGAGTGCATATGAACATTAGCCCATTGTATTTTTTAAACAACAATGCTTATCCCCACCAAGTGGGCATCCTCCCTCTCACTCCCTAACCTGACTCTGATATTATGCCTAATAAAGGCAAAAGGCCTAAAATATATTTGTAAAAAATCCTTGCACATAGGCTAATTGAGAGAATCACTTTTAATGACATGCTACTTCGACCACTCATATCAAAATCAACCTGCTCTATGTTAATCTTTTAAATAATCAATATGTGGTAAATTCAACAATAGAAACTTCAGAATCAATACGCACACGACACTCACAGCTGCCGTTGTTGAAACATTGTCGTAAACAACTTTCGCTTTTCAGCTACATTCGAACTCTTGGACTACGCCACATCTGTGGAAATCCCACCTGACGATTCTGATTGGTTCGTCAGCTTTCAAGTTGGCTAACCTTCCCAACTAGGTTGTCCTCCCAGATCGGTGAGTGGAGCTATAGGAATAAATATTAGAAATCACATTTGCAATAGAATTAAGTTAATATAACATATTTTCAGGGGACCTATAAAGGTGGGGACTGTTGCAAAGGTGGCCGACTTCAATATAGGCCAGAAGTGCAGGGGGAAAACCTTTATTGTGAACACAAACCAGGTTTTCCCCCTGCACTTCTGGCCTATATTGAAGGATATTAAAATCATTGCCTGGGTTTATAAAGGAGGTAAAGTGTCTTATTTTTCATGTTAGGCGTTGTCTTGTTTTAAGGAGGGAGTAAATATCTAAGTTAGTGAGAGTCAATTGATCACACATGCTACAGTGATCCATTGACTTTCACTAGCTTAGCTACATACTCCCTCTTTTAAAGCAAGGCAACACCTAACATGAAAAATTAGACACTTTACCACCTGTATAAACCCGGGCCAATGATTTTAACTGAATTAAGCCCCAAAATAGTGGCATACCCCTTTAAATGTGCATTGTCAAATGTCCACAAAGGGGCGCTTTGGAAAACAGGCTACCACTCATGTGAAAACCATAGGCCTACTAATGTTCTCCAGAGTGACTGGCTTGGTCATGATGCTGCACATTATAGCTTCAGCTCTTGTAGACTGGGAAACATCTTTCCACAAGCCATCAGACTCATCAATATTGTCCATCAGTATGTATGTTAGTCTTCTTATTACATTGTGTGTGTGTGTGTGTGTGTGTGTGTGTGTGTGTGTGTGTGTGTGTGTGTGTGTGTGTGTGTGTGTGTGTGTGTGTGTGTGTGTGTGTGTGTGTGTGTGTGTGTGTGTGTGTGTGTGTGTGTGTGTGTGAATTGATCAGAGAAGAATGTAAATTCATGTATCAGTATCTTTGTGTGTGTGTGTGTGTGTGTGTGTGTGTGTGTGTGTGTGTGTGTGTGTGTGTGTGTGTGTGTGTGTGTGTGTGTGTGTGTGTGTGTGTGTGTGTGTGTGTGTGTGTGTGTGTGTGTGTGTGTGGTTACTGTCAATGCCTTACAGTAGTTATGCTGAGTTTAACTGCACATTGGAGACTGCTCACACGCAATTTCAAACTTGTGTACTAACCCTCTTACATAGATTTTTCATAATAAAGTACACTTGACTTGACTTGACTTAAGACATATGTCATTAAACTGATCGAGGCCTGTAGTGAAGGGATTACAGCTATTGAAACCAAGTTAAGGCTGATAATAATCAATTGATGGATCAACGTATTTACATATCACATTATACAGCCAGTCGTCTTTCAATGTGCTGGGGAAAAAATAAAATGCTGGGATAATAATAATAATAATTGTAGTCTTAGACTTTACATAATCCCACATTTTAATGCAGGATAACGAGACATTATAACCATGAGAGATACACGACACTTTGGTATAGCCTGTAATACTCTGGTGGTGACTCGTATTATAATCCAATCATGGCTGCCTTCTGAACGTCATCTCATAATGTGATTCTGGGAGCTGAAAATCACCAGATTCACTTCCTGTTGTCAGATGTATGCGAGGACTTTACTTCCAGACTATGACAAAAAAAACCTTTGAGAGCCATGTGCCCAGCGTCACAGGTTTATAAATCAGATTTAGTGGCTTTCTGAAGTTATCTCAGTGAGCCTCAGTCATCCATAGAAGATCATTTCCAGACAGAAATTTGTTCGTAATGAGAAGACAAACACAGAGGTTTTTGAGTCACCCAGTAATTTGGTATTTTGATTTCACCTTGTACCAGCAACATTAAAGTAGGCCTACACTATAATTGAACATTGCTGGGATGAGGTGAAATTTGCTCAGTATTGTATAGCGAAACATCAGAATTTTGAATGGATGCATAATCATTTTCCTATAGGTCTATGTGTTCTGTTATGTGTTATGTTGTTGATTCCTTGTCTTTAAAAAGACATATTGTGGGTGATTGTAAAGGGGCATAGCTTAAGACATCATTATTAATAAGTGTTCAAGGGTGCCAAGCCGGCACCCCCAAAACTACCACTTTCTGAGAATAATTGCGTCTATACTGTACTTTACATTCATGCTTCTACTAGACTATCTATTCTAGCTAAAACAAATGTGTCAACAAAAAGACTTAACCCTCTGAGGTCCGAGTGCCCTTCAGAGGGCAATGTGTCTCCAAAAACAAATCTGTTACTCTGTGAGTTTTTGTCATTGAAACATATAAGTCACACCATTAGAAACCTCAGACCTTCCAGGTCCCAAATATATAGATATGAAATGAAAATACTTGAAAATGATAGGGTGGTGCAAGCAGCCTAAAAGCCTCTGAAAAGCCTTAGACCTCAGAGGGTTAAAATGTGTATGTTACAAAAAAACAGTGGATTGTACTAAGTGTAGCCTATAATGAGTTGTCCAGAAGTGCATTTACAGGTAGGCTAAATACTTACTGTGCATATTGTGACCTTATAATCACATTCTGCTTTTCCACTTTCAGTTTTCTTATAGGTATAGCCTTGACTGCTGTAACACTGTGATGTGAGCTTGCCAGCCCACATGATGTGTTTTCGCTACATTTTTGCTGCTAGTTATGTGTACAGCATGCATCTGCATTGTGTGTAGTCCTGTTAACTCCTTAGCACAGAGCCTATGTTATAACCTTACTGTCACCAAAATGGTGCCTACGTCTCAATCTGTTAAGGCTCTCGATAACGTCATACCAATGTTGTTATGATGTAGTTGAATATTTTCAGCAAATAGTGAATAGGCCCGCTGGCAACCCCGTCTGCACTAAGAGGCTACGCATTATTGGCCCGAAATAAGTTTACAGTAGGCTACATTGTGAAATACTGTAGGCCTATATAGCCTTGACAGAAAATAACAAGGTGAAACATCATTTTACTATTAGGTTGTGTTGGACAGAAACCAGCAAATGATTAACAATATTAAAATAATTGAGAGGCAAAATGTGAAACTTCTGGTGTCACTAGTATTGGCAACCTAGTTTGACTCACACGAGGCAAATCAAAAATGAAAATCACCGATCAGTTAATTTTGTCCATGAGACATTAATTAGGCTTAGCCAATGAAAGATGACATTTGTGTTTTTAAAAAGTCACCTTGTTCCTCTTCATTAACCTTAACAATAGCTGTGCACTGTCATAGCTTCATGAAAATTATGTCTGGAATGAGGTCAATTCTAGAACATCGTGGGAAACTGGTGTTAGCACACACATTGGTCTCTTGGTGACTAAGATGGCACTGGTGATAGTCAGAAGGGAAAGGTCTCTAGGAGAGAATGGTTACTACTAGGAGACAATGGCTGTTGTTTGGGATTCAGAGGCTGGCAGCTTATCTACTATGTGGGCTACATTCATTTCAGGGACCCTTTACTGAATTGCCCTGTGATATACAAAGGTGAGTGAATGATACAACAATTCCTCACGGTCCATGATCTCGCAAAAGAAACTTGCAAATGTGTTTGTCCAATAAATATTCTCTCTCTCTCTCTCTCTCTCTCTCTCTCTCTCTCTCTCTCTCTCTCTCTCTCTCTCTCTCTCTCTCTCTCTCTCTCTCTCTCAAAGCAGAATTGTTCATAAAGGACACAAAGGGAAGTCCAAGTGTGATCTCAGCAAAGATGGTCAAAGAACATGTATAATCTGAAGGAGGGCCAGAAGAAGGGTCCTGGTCAGGTTTGGAGATTAAGCGCTGAAGGAGGGACTGGCATCAATTCTGCTTCAAAGACATGAAGGACAGATAAACAAACCAACAAAAATCAGCAGTTCAGATCAGGAAAATGGGAAATCTTCAAAGTTGAAAGTGAAATGAAAGCGACCAAAGGTTTTCAAAGGACCATTTCAAAAATTGTCTCAGGACGAGAAATCGCCTCAGACACAAGCACTGCACATACAACTTGAGATATACCAGAGCTGTATCACCATGATCCCCCCCCCCCCTGCTACAGTCACTCTAATGGCAAAGAAAAAGCACTCACTGAGACTTAGCAGATTTTTTTGTAATATGTTTGTCATACATTGTATTTTTTATTTCTTTATTTAATTGTATATTTAGACTTATTTACTCAGTAGCTCCTCCAGAAGTGGCTTCATAAGTTGCACACTTATCACACTTGGTCAACAAAGCCATGTGGGAAGCTGTTCGTCCTCAATTTTGATTTCAGATAGGCTAACAGTTCCGCCTTACAAAGTCATACTGTAGTATACGCAAACATTGAAATGGAGAAAAATGTCTTCAAAGCCTTGGTATTAGGTTGGATATTTGTTGTTACTGCACACTTGACATGGCAATTCATTATCTCTAAATTGGGACACATTTGGACCATAAGCCTTTGTCACAAGATAAAGAGGGTGTAATGAAGACCCTTTTTTGCTCATACAATTACCCATACATACAAACCTCAATTTCGACAAAATAGGTACTGCACATTGACTTTGTAGTGCAGAGTTGCAGCTCGCGTCGTGGAGTCACGCGTCAGCTAGGCCAATAGATTCTACCATGGTTCTTTAAAAGATGACCAGAGAATGATTTTGACAAAATGTATTGATGGCAAGGATAACAAATAATAGATCAAGCCATGCCTTCTGAAAATGAACCAATTCCCCCAGACATGGGAGTGGAGCTTGCAGAGCTACACGGGACTAACACGCTGATTACACATAGCCTTTGAAAATCGAACATTTTCTACTGCACCTGTCTTCTGCTGCACATGTGGGTGGCAGTGTAGAGAGGAGGAGAATGTTCTCCTTCAAATCTCTGTTTTGCCATGTTGTCAGTTTATACTTTGTCTGCAAACAGAAAAGAGTTACAGTTAGAGTTACAGTTAGAGTTACAGTTAGAGTTAGAGTAGAGTAGAGTAGAGTAGAGTAGAGTAGAGTAGAGTAGAGTAGAGTAGAGTAGAGTAGAGTAGAGTAGAGTATCATTTATTACATAATAAATACAGACACACAAAGACATTACACACAACATACAACATTGCACATTTATACACCATACAAAGTCAGATCTCTGTCTCTCTGTCTCTGTCTCACTCTGTCTCACACACACACACACACACACACACACACACACACACACACACACACACACACACACACACACACACACACACACACACACACACACACACACACACACACACACACACACACACACACACACACACACAGCTGGTTGTTGGGTGGGGGGGGGTGACAGCAGTCAATAAGTGTTGAGGGGTGGAGTTGGCATATCAGCAAACCTCCACATAGGAAAAGTTTTCAAAAGGGTAAGTTTTCAAAAATCTCGAGTCAAGTTATCCGAAATTAGAATAATCAAGACTTTGCATTACTTCAATCCTCATTGCACACATCTTGGTCCATGACATGTACTATACTACACTTAGGCTACATTATATTACACTTCCAGTGCATTACATTACATCCTTTTACATTACACTATACCAGTGTTTCTCAACCTTTTTTTAGGCGAGGCGCCCTTTCAATTCATGAAAAATTTCAAGGCACCCCAAACCAACAAGCCGTAACATGGCATCGCATCCGATACCACACAAGCTTAAAAAGTAACACATTTGGGGACGTCACACGACCTACGTTCGAAGTTGCAGCTGACTGGGGCGACCTATATTTACTTTGTTGTGTGTAAATGGCAGATGAAAGATTCCACTGACTAGCATTTAATGCTAAGCATTAACTTATCAATTTATAACAAATATGTATTATATTACATAATTTCTTTATCAGCCACATTTCCGCGGCACCCCTGTTGAGAAACACTGCACTATACAATCACACACACACACACAGACTGTGCACATACTATATTGCTCCCCACACTCACTTCTCTTAACTGACCTTGCTGCCCACCCCAACCTCCAGTACAGGACCAGTGGCGACTGCCCAGGACTTGTCCCTTGCAAGGACTCTACACAGAAAAAAATAAAGTGAGTATGATCTCTTCACTACAACATTTATTGAAAAACTAATGTGCAAAACCAACTTGTAAATAACACCTCTGTTTATATAATCCGCCAAATACTGTAAATCCACCACCCTCTATTTTCCTTTTTTGCTGCACAAGTAGGCCTATACTGTGTATTTTATGTAGGGAAATGAGTAAATTATTGAAGTAGGCTACTTGGCATGTGAAAATATTACACATTCTAAATGGAAAAGCCAGAGGCTGTATTCTCAGCTGACCTGATCATGTGACTGGAAACTGGAAAAAATGTGACTTGTCTCTTGCTTATCTTTTGGTCATACACCCAGATGTATTTAGCGAACAACAAAAACAAGGGAATTTGCCTTGCTGTTCGAATACTTTTGCAGGGGACTGTAACCATGTGACCGGAAACGAGCAGCAACAGTATTGTGCAGGCATACAGGCATTGTTTAGAATTGAAAGATAAGCTCCCACCATGCAGGAGTAGCCTTTGTGAAAATGATCACATTTCTCAGGAAGTGAATAGGAAAACTATTGAGACTGGCCCAATGTCTTTTTGGATTTGCTGTGGCTCACAGATAAGTAAAATATGCATTCAACACAACAGCAAGAAGTGGGAAAACAAAAACCAAGCAAATGAACACTCTCAGGAACACTCATCTCCATTAGATGTGCTACCAATTAGGAAGGTACAGGGCTGTTAGTGTAAAACACGATTACATGCTTTTCACAAACATTAATGCATTTACTTCTCCTGTGAATCTCATATTATAACCCCAAAGGGGTTTTTAAATATTCTTAGGTCCAAAGCGGGTTCCCATAAGGAGAAGGTATGGAAGAGATGGAACTAGATGATTCAAATTCACTGATGTGGTGACAACACGGAGAGTACTGAATGCCAGGATGGTCCTCCTGGCCTAAACTTCTCTCTTTAATACTATCTGCCCAAGCAAGCTGATTAGGAAACTGATAGAGCTTGGCCTCCCAAGGAGGATGACGAGTCAGGATACTGCTGGTCGTCTGCTGAAATGGCATCATTGACTATGGGGAGACATATAAGACAGAAATGACAGGAGAAATGGTTGTGGTCTTCAGGAAACATCCTCCTCCCCTACAGGCTCTTATAAAGGGACAGATGTGGTGAGACTGACAGTCATACTGTACATTCAAAGGAATGCAAGTCAACATCAGACCTGAGTTGGACTTTGAACACCATAGACACAATGAAAACAAGTCCAGAAAAGGCTGTACTTTATAAAAATGATGAGGAAAGCTGAACTGTCACCCATTTAATTTAATTTATATTATTTGTTACTGTCATGCATTACGTACATGTAACAACAGATTTAATTGGATATCAAACATGAAATGTTTGCATATAAGGGAATTAAACTGGTTTTCTATGGGCATATCCTATGATGTCATAAAAGATGCTCAACTTCACATCCTCCCCCTTTTGTCCACTAACATCTACTGGACTATGTAGAGAAAGCTGCACCATGTTCCCAGCTGCGTAAATCTCTGAGGACCTCTCCTGGTCAATAGTTTCTTCAGTATGGATGATGTTCATTTTGTCTTCTTTTCAAATCAAAGTCACTCGTTCTCTTTTATCGTAGACATGTACAAAAAAAATCCTGGCATGTTTCAACAGGTAACTTCAATCTTCTTCCTCAGAGGGTCTCAGATGTTGGCTGTAGGGCGTCTTCTGTAATCAGCTGTTGTTTATTCAGGCTGCTGTTATCAGGATGGGGACAGAGGACTGTCTGCAACCCCATCCCTGCTTGGGTCACTAAGCACACATGACACTTGACTGGATCGGACTGCCACCATCCTGGACTCAAGCCTGTATCAACTGCTGCCTGAATGCCAACACTTGCCAACACAATGCAATCACTTTATAACGTTACATTAAAGCTTTAACACTTAGTAAATAATGAATTCATTTTAAATCATTTTCAAATGTTTGCTAATGAGTAGCGAGTAATACTACAGGCATGTTAAAACAGTAAACACAACACAGCAGCAACAGTCCTGGAAGTTTGCCCCCCGAAGAGCACAAGAGATTAAATGAAACCACAGGAAGTAAGCTGTACGTTTCCGGCAGGCAAACTCAAAATCGAATTCACCCAGCAGGAGCCACTTCTTGCTCCACTGTGTAGCCATAGACTGGCTTTCTTCTGTGTAGTACACATTTAACTGATCCTAACACACTATATTACCTAAAGTATTCGCTTACCCATCCAAGTGATCAAAATCAGGTGTCCTAATCCCTTGGCCTAGCCACAGCTGTATAAAATCATGCACCTTGGCATTGCATTCTTACCGCACAAATAGACCAGGGGCAATGCGATTCAAGCGACAGAGTGCAGTTGCAAGAGATACGAGCGATTGAAGAGACTCACTAGAGTATGTCCGTACAGGCAGAAGGCAAAGCATTCAAACATTCCCATTGGCTGTGGTCACTGACCTCTCTACAGTCATTGGCTGTCGCGGCTTGTCGCCGAATCGAGTCATAGAAAGTTGAAAGGATTTCAACTTCAAACTGTCGCGCTCGTCGCGCAAATCGCTCTAGTCTCCAGAATCGCTTTTGTCTCGCGACTCAATACGAAGTCAATTACTTCCGTCACTCGCCTCGCTCTTGTCGCGTTAGGTGTATTTGTGCGGTTATGTGTGTGACCTTTTTTGGTGGTGACTTTAAGCCAGTATATTATTATTATTATATTATATATTATTAAAACTGTCAGACTTTTCATTTGAAATCCATTGTGGTAGTGTTAACAGCCAGTGTTAACAGTGTTTACATTCGTATACGTATGTGTACACCTAATCCAAGTTTCTTAATTCAATGGCTGACAAAAATCATTGTATGCCATTTAGCAAGTAGTTAACAGATTTACCGTGGAGAACAACAAAAGCTCTTCAACCACTCTGGAGAGATAGAAAAACACACCAAAAAAATAGGAGCAGCCAGACTACAGTATGAACATGAGTAAATATTTATTGTTGTAGAAACTGCATGGCGGAGGCTACACAGCTCAGGTGTGGGTCTCACGATGCACGCTACACTACCACAAACTGCTGTACAGTGAAACTAGTTTGTTTTCTATATAGTTCATCTTGCTGCCCATTTCTATGATATTGTAATGTTTACAAAACAGCACACATTAGCAACAGGGATGAATGTGGCATTTGGAGTTTTAAAGATTTTTTCAAGATATATTTTAATTAATATACGAGAGGCCAGTCACGGAAATACTATTCAACCTGCATATATTTTTCGCCATGAGAACAAAATGGCTTTTCTTTATATAATGAAAGGAGCTCCACGATGCTGTCAACATGGGCACCCAGTCCATGAGCAGTCCAAGAGACTGCCCTGTGTGTGCATGTCCTGTCCTGACTGTGTGTGTGCGTGTGCTACTAAGCAGTAGCTTTGGCCGCTTTTCTCTCCTGAATGATCTGCTCCATCCTCTCCCGACTCTCCCGTTCCCTCTCCACAAGTTGCCGGCGTTCAGACTCCCAGTTGGCGACTGTGAGCTGGTACGTCTGGACGTCGACCTGCTCCGCAGACGTCAGCCGCTCTTGTGCCAAGCCGGTTGCCATGGTCTCCAGCGAGGTGGTGGCGTCCTCTTTTCCTGATGCCCTAAGTTCAGCACGCAGAGTCTGAGAGAGAGAGAGAGAGAGAGAGAGAGAGAGAGAGAGAGAGAGAGAGAGAGAGAGAGAATATCTTATTGGACAAACACATTTCCGAGTTTCTTGAGTTTCTGAGAGAGAGAGAGTGTGAGGACATTTGTGGACAGTTATGAGGAGACGGTTGAGAAAGGGCTACAACAGCCTAGGTCAGTTCAAGTTGAGAGTAATCACAGTTCAAAACGACTGCTTGCTACGAGGCAACAGTTGGGGCAACAGTTATTGCTTTTTCAGGTTCATCTACTCATTTTTTTAAAAACATTTTTTTAATACTTTATTGTGTGAAACAATGTATTCATTTAGCATTTTCTGTTGTTACATCTCACAGATATCACTACTCATTTATTGGGTTACACAGCACCTGTTGTACAGTACTACATGGTTTCCATGACAGCTTGATTAATGAGGCTCATTCTGTCCATTAATAGTACTACATTTAAATTTGAAATTCACCAGAAAAGCAAATGCATTTATTAACCATTAAATGGGGCTACGTGCCATATGGGGATAAGTGCCTGTGGTGTTTATAAATGTTCTGATGAGGCAGTATGCATTTCCTGGCAAATCATCCCTTTATCACATGGACAGTTCAAAATAGAACAAAATACCATACGTTGTATTTAGCAGAGCGAGCTGCTTCCAAGCTTGATGCATTACCAACCTTGAACTTGGCCAGGTATTCTGGGAGCTTTGCTCTCTCCTCCTCGTCTTCCTCATCCAGTTCACTCATCTTCGACGTCTCATTATCACTATCGGATGAGCTTTGGTCCTCTGCCTCAACCGCCTTGGGCGTGATCACGTCACACAGCTCTTCAAGTATGGCCTCGACACGGTCCAGCTGTGGGCATGAACCAACACACACATTCGAATATACAAGTAAGTGCGTGCACGCACGCACACACGCACGCACGCGCGCGCGCGCACACACACACACACACACACACACACACACACACACACACACACACACACACACACACACACACACACACACACGCACGCACACACAGACTTAAATCAGTTGTGAAGTGTTCAGAAACCCTACAAACCCCTCTATATGTCATAATTGTACTTGTATGTACATTATTTTTTTCCACAGATTTTTGAAAAGGCATTTGAAGCTTTTTGTATCTGAACAACAGACGGGAGTTCAGATTGCAAGATTAACTTTGGTTAGAAGACAAATTGCACATCAGAAAATCTCCTATTTACAGAACAGTTGGGACCTCAGGCAAACGCTATCAGGTCATCAACAGTGCCACTTTCCAGGATAAGCGTATACACACACAGACACACACACAGACACACACACACACACCCTTTCTCGGGTAAACTCATACAGGAAGTCTGTGTATGATTGATGTCTGGGTCAGCAAACATTCGTTTCCAGACGAGGGGCGCCTGTCCTGCACTTTGTGTATTACATGAAAACCTCACATGGCAGATGTAACAAAACACAAACGGGAGGCTGGCAGACCCAACAGTTTACCCCCATCTGCCCAGCAGCCGGTATCAAAACACATCCCTTTAGCAGCACTGCAGACATCTTAGGGTTAGCAGTAGGGCTATAACCATACACTCAACTCACCATTCCGTTCGTATCACCATTTGGACCTAAAGTTCGATACACCCTGCGACTTTTAAAATCTATCTTTTAAAAAGAATGGATTTGCGTTTCACATTTGAAGCTTGGATGAAGGGTAACAGTAAGGGGTGCATCACAAAACTGCCTTCTTGCACCGCGGTACAGTAGGCCTATCATGACTCTGCGTATCACAATTTCTCGGTTAAATACTATAGCATTACAGCCCTAGTTAGAACCCAGGATCATTGCCAAAAGGATGCCTCAATGGATTTCTGGTTAGAAGTTGAAGTTGAAGTTACAGTTGAAGTTTTTGACTCAAACTTCCCGACAAAGATCAATCAACTATGCCTGCGAGAGAGAGAGCATCCAACCCTACTGGACAGTCTGCCCTCCCATTTCTGTATTAGCCTAATAACTTAAATGACAACGACAAGTGTTTGACAACATGCCTGTATTATTGCATGTACATTGGTATATTATGCATGTACCAAGTGCTTACACTAACATATGTTGTTTTTTTAATGTAAGGCCTATTAGCCAGCAAAAAACAAGCTTGAACTACAGAATTTAACATTTTAAGCTATGGACCAGATGACATACAAATATCAACCACAGGGGTCATTGTTCACTATTGAAATACGAGGGAGGAAATTCTTTGGCAATTGTGTCCTCTGGCTCATTTACATTTATGTTGAGCTCTCCAGGAAAGTCTGACAGATTTTAGGCGGGCGGTACAGCGCAGCTCAACTTACAATGCAAACTTGTGTGAACTCTCTGGATCTTCTCATCTGTTCATCAGTATCACGTGATGTGTTACTGTAATGCACATAGTATGGTAATTGATTTGAGTATTTTGAATGACAGCGTGTTCCATGTGAACAAGTCCGACAGGCGGACAAAGATGCGTCCACTTGTTGCCTATACAGGAGTAAACGCAATGCGAGGAAACACGATGCCCAATTTATACATTGTAGTAGAAGAAAAGCACAAATATGAAGAGAGTAACGCGAAAAATAGCAGCGAAGATGGTGTTTTGGCCTACTTAAAGGGGTATGCCACTATTTTTAGGCTTAATACAATTAAAATCATTGGCTGGGGTTTATAAAGGTGGTAAAGTGTCTTATTTTTCATGTTAAGCGTCGTCTTGGTTTAAGACAAGTTAAAAGAGGGAGTATGTAGCTAAGCTAGTGAAAGGCTATGGCTGGATCTCAAATGGTGCACTTGTGCACTTCGGGCACTATGTTTCAGTGCGTAACTAATACGGCATGCGCACTGAAACATGAACACTAAAGTGCACAAGTGCACCATTTGAGATTCAGCCTATGTCTCAAATGACACACTTTTGTCAGTGCACTGACAGTCAGTGCATAGTACACACAGTGCAAATTTGAGCACTAGGCACTGTGCCCTCACTGGAAGTGACGGCTGAGCATGGCATTAGCTTGCCAAAATACGAGTTGGCTACTGTTTACAATGCACAGCGTCTGGTGCTTGTATTTCCCTGTCCTTCACCCCAAAAGACAACAATCACACATACAATACTTTGGTTGGCATGGAAAGGTTGGTGTCCCATTAACATTACTTACAGAATTAGGAGACTGTTGACCAAACTCTTCTACTGAACTGAATGCCACCTTTCCTCCATGTCATTGTCAACTTGGCCGCCGTTTAGTGCGTGCATTGTCCATCATTCAAGCACTGCATTTTTCCGCCATTGTTAGGGGATCATCCTGGCACTTTCAGTGCACTGGCTCAACTGAAATTTTCAGCATGAGCGCCCTCGGCACTGAAAAACAGTGCCCGAAGTGCACAAGTATGGCATTTGAGACACAGCCATTGCCAATGGATCACTGTAGCATGTAGCATGCTACACGGATGCATTGACTTTCACTAGCTTAGCGACATGCTCCCTCTTTTAACTTGTCTTAAAGCAAGACAACGGCTTACATGAAAAATAAGACACTTTACCGCCTTTATAAATCCTGTCCAACGATTTTAACTGTATTAAGCCCCAAAATAGTGGCATACCCCTTAAAAGAATGTGTTTCAGACGGACAGACGGACATACCCTCTTATAGAGATGCTAGGACACATCTAACACATTTCTTCATGAGAATTGTGCCATGTCTAAGAATTGTGTTGCGTTTTGAAAAGAGTGTGTTCTAGAACTGAAATTGTAGCGATAGTGTAAAGCAAAAATTGTGCTTGTTGTTCAGTGGAATTTGCCTGGTTAACACCAGACCTAATCACAAGTGAGATTAGGTCTGGGGAGTTGCCTATATTAAATTCCGTAGGGGGCAGAATACTTGGCTATTATGACACACTCTGATTGGGCAGAGAAACTGTAAAGGTCGGAATGCTTGGCCATTATGACACAGGTACCATGATCTTGGACGTTATGAGTCATTCTCGCCATACTGTCTTTCAGATCGAAACGATTGTGTAGAACTTAAGGCAGTATGGGAGTTCCCAGGCTACAGTGGAATTAGTTCAGAAGTCAAATGGGTGAGATGCTTTCAGAATTGACTGTAAAGTACCAGAAATTGTGTGTAAACAATTTATAAAGGCTAAAATGCATCTGCGAAATACAATGGAATGTAATCTAAAAAAAAGACTGTAACTGCAATGTGTTTGGTTAATCTGGTCAGAAATAATTTGCATTATAGGTTTTAAAATATTAAGTGTCTCCAAAATATTCTTAAGACCAAAGGGTCAATCACTCTCTATTGCACCCAATATGGGGACAGTCAGGACATACGTACCACATCTTTGGGCATTTTCACATCTCCAGCACCCGTGGACACCGCCTCTACAATCGCCAGAGCCCGGGCCAGGTAGCCGTGTGTCCAAATCAGGGGCATGTGGTGGAACACTGCGTGAATCCCTTTGGTCATCTCCATCTTCCCTGTGGAGAAAACCCATGTTGATTATTTGACATTTAGTTCTGAATTAACTCATGTAAACACTTAAGAATTGCACTTGAATTAGACAAAACTCAGAATTACACTACTACATTCCTAATGAAGTAGGTGATTCATTCTGTTTTTTTTAAAGGGCTTTTTGCCTTTATTTTTGACAGGACAGTGGAGGAGAGACAGGAAATGAGTGGGGTGAGAGACGGGGAAGGATCGGCAAATGACCCGGGCTGGCGTAGTAACCCAGTGCCCTACCGTTAGGCCACGGCAGGGCCAATTCATTCTGTTTTTAATTCCGAATTACTTTATTCTTCTATACGCCAAATTTCTGAGACACATGTGTAACAAACAAAGCTGCCTGGCATGTACATTTTACAGACCTCTTTTTTTTACAAACTGGTGAAGCAAATTGAGAGATAAAGTGTACAACACAACTACAGTAATAACGTTAAACAATAATCATAATAATAATAATATCCATGACTCCATTAACCACAAATGCAAAGGTCGGCAAATGAAAGCACCCAGAGACACACAGTTTTCACCCACTAAGAGGTTAAAGTCTCACCTTTCAGGTCTCACCATATCACATAGTGTGCTGTGACTGCTTCATCTTTACAGGATTGGCCAGCACAGAGTTCAGACCTCAACCTCATTGAGAATCTTTGGCATGTTCGGGACAGTGTTTTCTACCAACTCTACCATCATCACATCTTGGTGAAAACTTGATGCCACGTCAGATGGAAATCATTTCAGACATTGCAGAGGTTTATTCGAACAATGCAACATCAAATGTGTGCCGCAGTCAAAGCTAAAGCCGGCCTAATAAGCTTTTAGTGTGTGTGTGAAGAATTTTTGGTGGGGACTTTCTTGTGGCCAAGCTGTTACGGTCCTTTTTTGTCTCGATTGTGGATAGGAGAGTTAATTCCGAATTAAATGTCTCATGTAAACGTAGCAATGGGCATGCAAACCCAAGCATGGTATGGTGCAAAAGTGTATCCATTTACCCTTACAAAATACCATCATTACACACTGGACTTTTAAGTAGCCCAAACCATTGCAAAGACCAAACACAGTAAATCACAACAATAAACAACATTAAATGTCACATACCAATAAGAGCACAGCCTAAGCACTGAGCGCTAAGGCCAAGTGAATTGTCCTGTTTCAAGCCGGCGAGGTAGAGGGAAGCTCCAAGGTTTTTTTGCTCCTCCAGCTGCATACAGTGAGTCATCATGAGAACATTAATAAAGGTCTGTTTACACTGACAACTATAACAACGACAACAACAACAACAATGTAGTTCTTTAAAAAAATCATTCTAGTACTAGAAATCATGGCAAGTCACACCTCAATTACAATAACACAAATGTATAGTAGCCTGGTCCTCACCAATGGTGCTTGTGTAGCTCTGGAGCCCTCTGGTGGAGCGGAGTTACACACACTACAGCCTAGTAGCGCTGCCATTAACATGCTCTTCTCGTGTACAAAATAAACAGAGCATTTATTGCTTAAATATCAACGGCAGCTCGCATTGATGAGTCACAGGACAGATTATAAACTATATTGACTCTTTAGAGCTGAACAGAAAACGTTTTTTGGAGGAATTTGTTGGTGGTGAGTTGCAATACATGCATTTATTTTCTGACGAGAAAAGCATCAAGAGCATGTTAACGGCAGTGCTACCAGACAGTAGTTTTACACACACGCACCATCGGTGAGAACCAGGCTAAATGTATAGTGCATTTTATTTTGTTTTACAGTATTGTTTTTCTTTTTCTGTATGCTGATGTCCACCTTTTGACTCATTCCTTAAAACAATCAAAGTTAAATTTTGTCTGCACAAACCTGTGTGTGCTCTGAATCAGATACAATTATAATAAATATATATTTTAAATTGAAATAGCTTTTGATTCAAGCAATTACAGTATGACCTGCTGATGCTTCTAATTGAACAAATGACCATTTTCAGGTGTTTACAACACTACAATGTTTTGAAACTGTTTAGTGCAATAATTTGGAACAGTGCAAGTTTTAGAGTTAGCAGGTTCATTCAAACATTTGATTTGTACTCTAACTGCTGATGGCCCATGAGTGGCGGAGGGTACTCACTGAGAGGTCAGGCTTGAGGGCGACGTATTTGCTGAGGGCAACCATGGAGAGGATCTGAGTGGTAGGACTATCAAAGCCCTCCTGCAGCATGATTTCTTCCACAACAGAACAGGCGCCTGCAGACATAGACACAGACGCACCATGACTATGATTCAACATGCACGTTATAGGTATATTCACTAGGGTAATGCAGTGGTTCACAATTTTTTTTTCTGCCGAGACTCCCCCCTCCCTTTTCGCAACCCCCATCCCATATAATTGAATGGTAGATGCATTCTAAAATCCTATTAGAATAACTAAGAACATACAGTAACGGTGACAAGTTTAACACCACCCTCATTTGTCCAGTAATTTATTGCAATTCAAGTTGTAGACATCCATTGAATAGCTTGACGTGGTAAAAAGGTTAGGTAAGCATTGAACAGCCAGAGGTTTAAAAAAAAGTTTGATTAGATTCTCCCCTTTCAAATGTTATGCACAACATCCAGCGATGTACAGCTTGACACGATCAGACATCTGCTTTTCATGCATTGGGCTCATAGGGTTCATTGGGGAGTGGTGGCAGATTCTGGATAACAGCTCGCCCAGGGAGTAAATTAATGTAGAACTGCAACTGGCTATTACTAATGGCAAAGGTGTCTACACTTTGTTTAGTCAAAAGGTTAGAGTAAATTTTGGTCTATTCTGGCCATAGCTCTGAAAATTGCGTAGCCTCTTACTGCAGATGGGGTCGCCGGCGTGCCTATTCACTATTTGCTGAAAATACTTAACGAAGTCATAACAACATTGCTATGACAGTACAGTGAGCCTTAAGTAACAGACATAGCCATTACACTTTTGGGGACAGTAAGGTTATAACACAGGCTCTGCGCTAAGGGGTTAATGTTAAAGTTGTCTACACTTTACTTAGTCAAAAGATTAGAGACGAGTCACTTTTGGTCTATTCAAGGCATAACTGTAAATATTGCTTAATGTAATTTATTGTAACTAGTGCAGAGCCCATGCCCGTGTTGTGTTTACTGTAGGCCATACTGCAGGCCATATGACTAACATTTAACTTAAATACCATTTATGAAAAATCTTACAGTACGTGTTGGGTTTTCCAGTAATTATTTATCACAAACAACAACAACAATAATAATAATAATTTATTATATTTTACATTATTACGCTGTTGTTGATATTGTCATTCTTTATGACATTTGTTATGACACTCAAAGGCACAATACATGTATGTCAAGTACATTGTCATTCTGTTTAATTTCTATAAGTAATGTACTGTGCCATTTCTATGTGTAATGTACCGTTTTAAAACACCATAGACCGCAGGGAGACATTTCACATTTAATAATTTTGATTGATGAAAGAGCCTACCGTTTTGCAAAAAAAAAAATGTGTGTAAGAACAGTACAACAATTATTCAGAGCTAGCTCACCATGGTAGTCTTCATCTTTTAGAAATGAATCGATTAACAAATTAATGGTGAAGTCATCAGGAAATATCCCATATTGCACCTGTAGAACACAGAAGCACACCTTCAGCAAATACCATCACGGAAAAAATACAACTTCAGTTCTAGACCCTGTTTCTCAAAAGCATTATTGCTAACCAGTTAGCAACTTACATGGTTCCCAATGGGAAATTGCATTGCAACCAATTAAGGTGCTAACTTAGTTAGCAACGACGTTGCCAAGAAACTCAACCCTGTTTTACTGAAAGATGTCAATTTTTTTTTAGATTTTATTTTTTCCCTTGATTGTGCAAGCTTATATCTTGAAGAAGAAACACTACACAGTTTTATGTAAAAGCAAACATGTCTTTTCTATGGGCGAGAGAAACTTTCAGCTGAATTCTCTGTTTTCTACTCTGAGAAATGAACACATTCAGAAGACCACATTAACAGATTGCCATGTGCAATTCATCATTGTAAAGGTTACATTGCACTTACAGAATCTATGATTAACTCAATATGCCATGGGCCCCCTTGTGGTCTGTGCTCCTGTGGTTGGTCACATTTACTGTACAACCGAAGATTCACAAAGTAACAGCATGTTAACACAAAACTGAATGTCTTGCCTTATTCTTAATAGTGTGGACTGCTTTGTCCCTGGCTCCATACTTCAGACAATTACGGACCCAGCTGTGTATCGTCCAGTCCCGCAGATACCAGCAGTTTGGGCTGTGTCGGAACCTGAGGGAGAGCAGAGAACGATAGATGATCATCAATCATGACACCCAGGTTTCTTGTGATCTTATTTGGGTTGACAGTAGCTGAGCAGTAGTTTGATATCGTGGCAGCATTACAGTTTTTCTCAATTGATTTGTACATTTCTCGAATCTCTCTCGCAATTTGCAAAACATAATATTCATTCTCAAAACGGCTTTAACAAATGGCAAAACACTGTGGAGGACCTGCAAAACCAAGTCTCTTGCTCAAAATCCTTAGTTTGTCTTTCAAAAGCAAGTTTTTGTGACAATGAATGTGTCAGTGCCAGCAGAATGGTTAGTCATTGTCTCATAGTGTATGGACAAGCTAATCAAATTGGTTTGTCATGTTGTCAATTGACTAGTACACTTGAGGATCTTTTCTGATGCAAATTTTGTTTAGACCGGACCAGATATTCATTTAGAGTATGACCTTTTTATTGACAGACATCTCATTGCAAAATAGAAAAAAGCCAACTCTGGTTGAGGTTTCAAAATGCGTCCTCTACCACCCCTTTTACTTGTTTTGCAGGCCCATGTGAATAAAAATATGGAACTGTAAAGCAAAATAAATGTAAAACCATGCACTGATATTGTATAAAGTGCACTTACTCGCTTGTGAAATTCTAGGAGATTTTTTTAATTTTGCTTGGAGCCTAATTATACAGGGCACATAAGGCATAGAGTAATGTAATGCAGTACAGTGCCTATTGTTGAATTACATGCCTGTTTTCTCTTTGAAATATGATTCCCTTTTACTGCCTTTGATTAGAGACAGTCAATACTTACCTGCGAGCAATTTACCAATTCAGATCATATTTATAAACAGAAATCCAATGGAAATGATGCTGTGCTCAACACTTTATGACCGCTTGGTAAATCATTTTGCATGGCAAGACTTATACTATGACCTAGGACCTAAATGTTTAGGGGGGTGAGATAGTTTCATGTATTCAGTGACAAAGCTTTTTGAGTGATATGACCAAAGCAATTGAGAACGGTCAGAAAAGCTGAGAATTGTACATAACCATTGCATGGTGGACAAAAGCATTGCTATATGCTGAAACTATGAGAAACTGATTTTGGGTCATTTCACGTGAAATCAGACACTTTGGGACCCGACCGACCCGGATTTCGATCATACTTGGTGTGCCTTTTCAGTAGCAAGGTAGCACCCCAGAACTGCATTGGTTTGAATCTGACACTAATATTAAGGGAGAAACAGACTAGGAAAGGTTCACATGTGAGGGTAGGACACTATACATTCAGCCTTGAATATATCAGTCAGTGTTAGTCACAAAAAGATGCCTGTGGTGTTGTTTGAAAGCTCTTTTCTGGCTCTACATATTACACAATCACACAATCACCTTGGAATACAACAGCCCTCAGAATATGAATTATGATAAATTGAAAAAAATTTAATTGAATATCTAAAAAACTCATATTTTAAAATGGCCAGTTCCTTGTCCAAAACGTAGCCGGCAATGTCATGAGCAGCACCTAAAATGCTGGTGTTCGGTTTGTTATTCATTTCAGAGAGAATTTGACTCACAAATATGGCATCATACAGACCACTTACTAATAATATGGTAATACCATAGTAGCATCACATGACAAAACAAAAACAAAACAAAAATGGTCAGTGTCCAAGTCCCCAGGTTTCAGAAACTAAGGCAGATGTCCATTTTATACATACCAAATGATGATATGTGAATGTTTGAACATTCCTTCTCTGTGTACCTGTGCCATCTTCCCTTTACCGTACTTTAAAGAGATAATCAATGGCTACACTCTCATTTTGTACTCTACCAGTGCATTTGAAGCAACAGCTGTGTCTTTTGTAGATAATGTATAAGTACGTCCCGTTGCAGTTACAGGTTCCACCACCAGAAGCACATCCTGATGATCCATGACAAGTCTATCTGGTCTGAAGGGAAAAGTGAAGATGAGATGGCCCATGAGGATGCAGGAAGTTCAGTTTCACCTCTCCAGTGCTCGGCATACATTCCTCAGCACATGCTAGCCACCAGTTGCCATCATATACAGCTACAAGTTAACATACCCTTTGATGCTTGAAAATGTAACACATTCCTTTACTGAGCTCACTCTTTCAACTCTGCCTTCTCTGAATGCTCAAAATGGCCTAACTTCCACTGTGTCCATTGACAATGGGCAGAAGCTGTGTAGTTTTTGAGTACCTGGAATAGTTCTTGCAGATTCAAACCTTTTCAACAAGTTCTCAGCTTCATGATGGTACATATCCATATCTGTTGTGGCAAACTGGCAATGGATGTTCTTGACATTATCCTTGACAAATTCAAACAGTTGGTATGGCGTTACAATTTAATTGTCAATAGGACGTTGCAGACTTCCTGCACAATATAAGAACCTTAAAATTACAACAAATTTGTGCCACCAGGAGGCAGATTTTCACATACCTGCAGAGTGGCACTTTTTTGCCACATCACATGGCAAAGGTCCATGTGATGGCGTTGGAGGGACAGTTAAATGGCTTGCTGCACGAGCAAGTCTGCAACGTCCTATTGACAATTAAATTATAACGCCATACCAACTGTTTGAATTTGTCAAGGATAATGTCAAGAACATCCATTGCCAGTTTGCCACAACAGAGATGTACCATCATGAAGCTGAGAACCTGTTGAAAAGGTTTGAATCTGCAAGAACTATTCCAGGTACTCAAAAACTACACAGCTTCTGCCCATTGTCAATGGACACAGTGGAAGTTAGGCCATTTTGAGCATTCAGAGAAGGCAGAGTTGAAAGAGTGAGCTCAGTAAAGGAATGTGTTACATTTTCAAGCATCAAAGGGTATGTTGTAGCTGTATATGATGGCAACTGGTGGCTAGCATGTGCTGAGGAATGTATGCCGAGCACTGGAGAGGTGAAACTGAACTTCCTGCATCCTCATGGGCCATCTCCATCCTTCACTTTTCCCTTCAGACCAGATAGACTTGTCATGGATCATCAGGATGTGCTTCTGGTGGTGGAACCTGTAACTGCAACGGGACGTACTTATACATAATCTACAAAAGACACAGCTGTTGCTTCAAATGCACTGGTAGAGTACAAAATGAGAGTGTAGCCATTGATTATCTCTTTAAAGTACGGTAAAGGGAAGATGGCACAGGTACACAGAGAAGGAATGTTCAAACATTCACATATCATCATTTGGTATGTATAAATGGACATCTGCCTTAGTTTCTGAAACCTGGGACCATGGACACTGACCATTTTGTTTTTGTTTTTGTTTTGTCATGTGATGCTACTATGGTATTACCATATTATTAGTAAGTGGTCTGTATGATGCCATATTTGTGAGTCAAATTCTCTCTGAAATGAATAACAAACCGAACACCAGCATTTTAGGTGCTGCTCATGACATTGCCGGCTACGTTTGGACAAGGAACTGGCCATTTTAAAATATGAGTTTTTTAGATATTCAATTTTTAATTTTTCAATTTATCATAATTCATATTCTGAGAGTAGTAGTTGTATTCCAAGGTGATTGTGTAATATGTAGAGCCAGAAAAGAGCTTTCAAACAACACCACAGGCATCTTTTTGTGACTAACACTGACTGATATATTCAAGGCTGAATGTATAGTGTCCTACCCTCACATGTGAACCTTTCCTAGTCTGTTTCTCCCTTAATATTAGTGTCAGATTCAAACCAATGCAGTTCTGGGGTGCTACCTTGCTACTGAAAAGGCACACCAAGTATGATCGAAATCCGGGTCGGTCGGGTCCCAAAGTGTCTGATTTCACGTGAAATGACCCTCTTATCATGTGCACAGCTAACACCAGGAACTTACAATTGAACAAAACGTTTTGAGAATTAAGTTATAATTCTGCAGTGAGAAATGTACAAAACCAATTGAGAAAAACTGTAAATTAGGAAATCAGTGACCCTTTTTTGCAACCGCCCTCTCAACAGCTTTTGATAGGTATGGAAGTAGTGAGCCCGGCTGATAGATGTCAACCTGACACGACGCAAAAAAAAAACAAGCTTCTTGTGAATGTTACAAAAAAGTGGTCAGATGCGTACATGTAGTGAAGTGACCACACCTTCATCTGCTTTGCAGTTTTTAGTTAGAATCGGTTAAAGTTGGTTCCCATTTTTGTGACTCGGAGGGCAGCAGACCAACTAACGGTCAAATGACCATATGAGACCACAGTGGGTTTACATACAGTATCCAATCTCACCATCCAACCCGTGCCTGCAGTTCACCTAGGGAGCACTGTTGAGACAGCACAGCCCATAAGGCTGGATCAAATAACTGACAATGCTCGCTGTAGGCTGAAACTTGACAATATTACTGTGGGTTCTGAGAAACAAATGTGAAATGTACAATAACCTGAGAGTTATGTCCTTCTGATTTCTTACAGCTTTGGCATTTATGAGTCAGGATCCGCTAGCATCTTGCAAACAAAATTGCTTTACGGCAGTCGTGATCACAGCAATGCAGCCGGCTGACCGATCCAAACGCAGTGTGTGAAGCCACTCGTGACATAATATTGACAATAAAGAAGACGTATTTTACAAAGCTCAAGCCAGTTTAAACATTCAAACTAAGTGCTGTTTGAAAGGATAATTTATCCTGTCTTTGGGAAAAATAAAATGAAAAGATTATACAAATTCTCTCCCAAAGCAACGGCAGCATCTGTGGTTGAGCTCCATGGGACCCCATTCATTCTAAACAGCCTCTGCATTCCTTGGCGCTCCTCTGCGCTGCCTGGATGGCGCCACTTAGTGGACAGTACCAACCGGAAAAAGTCACGAAATGCGTCTCTCGTAATACCCATAGAGCCTCTCTGGAGAGACTCACACTTTGTCTTAAGGGATGATGAAATCACCAAGGACCACTAAGGGAGAGTCTGACTCTGGGATGAAAGAGCCTGTCAAACTCGCCCAACAAAGTCGCCCAAAGGTCTTGGTGACGGTAGATGACAGGTATATTTGCTCTTCACCCTTATGAGCCTTTACACAGTTGAGCATTTCCCTCAACTGGCTATAACACAGAATGTATACATCACCACATAACAATTTCAATCTTGTGTCTGGAGCATCTAAGGCGATATTTTATTCAGTTGAATTGATGGGAATTCAAAACTTACCTGTACAGGTAGTACTCTGCTTGGTCTATTTCCTCTCTGGAAGAGATGGCATCGACAAACTAGGATGTTTAAAACAGAGTCATGTTAAATACCCATATAAACTGAGTCAGTGCTTCTTGACATATAAATTTCAGAACGGACTCTGGCATGTAAAAAAAGAAGTTCAAAAGCAGAAACTATTCGATGACGCCATCAGACTTCAAAGGATGTGTCCAATAAGGTAATCACATGTGAAATCTTTGGGGCCCGGCTGGCTGAGCTTTTAGGGGCAAGATAAAACCCCAGAGCTGTATGCAAAAATCTGGCACCAATATTAAGGGAGAGGATTTGAATTCGGTGGGTGGTACCACAGGCATGCATCCTCTATTATTACAGTCGATTTTATTAAGTCACACAGAAATTATTAGGATATTGTAAAAGAGCACCATGTTGTTATTAAGTTATTCAACTTAATTATTAAATTTGAGAGAATACTGACAGGGCTTAATGATGAAAATGTCAATATCAGCTCCAGTGTCCATTTCAATATCATTTGGAGTGTTTCTATTTTTTCATGTGCAGGTTGGACCCCAAAGTAGCATCTAATTTTATGTTAAATGACCCTGTTAGGTGGCGTTCCTCAGTGTGCATGATGCTAAAAAGACAAACTACAAGAATACAGGTAGGGGTAATAAAAAGGATCACGGCCTCTGTGTTTGTGGTCCCTGTTTAACAATTTCATCCCTACCATAATGTCTTTCACTCACCCTTGCAATTGTCAGTGAACTGACAGGGAATTTACGCTCATATGATCGATCCATGAGGTTTGCCAGCTTGGCTGCAGAGAAACAAATTGTCAGTCAAGTCTTCCCTCCCAGTGTTCTTTCAAATTAACATTGTTTTGATGAGATACCCCAGTAACTGGGTAAATGTGTTGTTAAAGTAAACACCTTGACTTACCTAAATTTTGAGGTTCTGTCTGTCGTTGTTCCCATAATTCGCTGTTTGTGTAAGATGCTGACAGAAGACACCTCCGACCTAGGAATATCAACAAAAGGTGTACCGTGTCATTTCAATTCGCCCAGATCTGACACGAACAAGTTTTTTTTGCTAGCTGTCATCTCTAGAACTATGCTCTTAGAGCATGCCCAATGTCTTCGTGAAGGTAAGTAAGTAGGCTACCCAGCTTCTATGCCCACACATCAAAAGAGATGGCACAAATGGCAAAGCAAGAGACATGTCAAGGCGCCGGAGAATACATCAGGAACAAATCATCTGTCATCGTCACCTGTCGGCTTAAGATATCGATTTTTACTACAATCTGTTGCTCTATAATAACACCCGCTGAGCTTCCCATAGTTCTGTATAAAATACTTCTATACAGATATATGGAACTTCCTACACACAGGCAACAGAAAATCTAGCAAGCATGTTCACATTGACTTCAGAGTACGGGCGGCTATCTACATGACCAAACAAAGCTCTTCAAAAGGGCTACTGCAAAACACAGTAGGAATATGTCCATGATTAAATGGTGTTGGTTAATGAATATATCAATATCATACTTACCAAAATAATTCTTAGCTCCGTGCTTACAGACGACTTTGACAGACGACAAACATCGTTGTACAACGGAGGCCGCCATCTTTGTACAACTGCCGTAAATCCTTTCTTCCATAAAGGTTTACGGCAGCCCCATTGACAAGCTGTAGGACTGCCACCTAGAGGCGTAGGCAAAAACATCTCAGTGCGGCGGGCTATCCGTTTACTCACCAACTCATAAAACCTGTCTAGGCATGGGCTTCACCAACTCCAATAAGGTGCGTGAACAACTGTTATGCCACGGTTCTGAGCTTACATTAGAGAAAGCTATCGACATAGCCAGAACGCACGAGCTATCCCGCCAACAGCTACGTTCAATGGATGATAGCCACACTGCTAGCACTAGCGCAGCCAGCCATTCCGCCCATGCAGTTAGCAGAAAGCCCGCGTACGCCTACAAGCCAGATCGACAACGGCAGGGAAGGACGACGGACGGCGAGAGGACAGCAGGTGCGACGAAAGTGTGCGGTGCGTGTGGAGGGGACCATGGACGTATGGGAGAGTGTCCGGTGTGAAAGCTTTTCCAATACACCCGGAATCCAGGAATGCATTTACGCAATGTTACTAAAATCGCAGCGTACTTGCTTGTCAGAATTGAAGTCCTTGCGTAATTGCCATGGCGCCACGGAATTAACGCCAGAGAGAAGCACAGCTGGCTCGAAGGAGCGCGAGAAGGTTCAAACAGTGCCTACCCATCAAAACAAATGCTCAAACCTTGTCATTCCATGAAAGCGTAAACAGTACATTGTAATCCTGCGTATATGAAACAAATAACTGTTTGTACGCGTTACAGAAATATATTTATTCAATCATTCTCGTAGCATGAGTAGCCTAAGATCCCATGTGGCACGGAAAGTTGCCGCAGTGAAGTCAACCCTTTTTTTGTTGTTGAAAAAAGTGGTCCATTTTGGAGCGCGTCTACCCGGTGTGCATGGAATATTATTTTTAGCGGAATTGCGCACCCCGTCCTCCAAACGTACGCTAGGCCACTCGTCATTCAAGATGTAGGCTAGCCCATTTCAGGCATAGTTTTATTTGTTAGCATTTGAAGTTCAGATGCAAAAAAAAAAAAACCTAAATCAAAAGCTGACCTGCTTCTATAGCCTATTTTTTGTTAGGGAACATCGCTGTTGGTTTGGTTTACATTTATGTACTTGATAATAGGCCTACATATAAATAGTTAAATTACATAGCCTACATAGAATTGAAAAGTATGCATTTTTGATAGATTTGTATTAGGCCTATCTAAAAATGAATTTAGAACATTTATAGAAAGGGGGTTTGCATCTGAAGTCTTCATTTATTAGAGTAGGCTAAACCTAGGCAACACCGATATCCTGCATCTGGAGCCAAATTCCCTGCCCATGAAATAGTTGCATTCAAAAGCATGGATATGAAGGTTTGGAGTCACGTCAACTGTATTTGTAGCTTTAGGCGCCATAGTAAAATTAGGCTATGTAGCCTAGGCGTATGGGGATAATACTCTTCCTCCGAAACATTTCGGAACAATTACGATTTCACACAGCCTATTCTGCTTGGCTTTGGGTGACAGATGTAGGTCTGTGAGGCAATTCGGCTTGTCCACATTACGGCAATTTTTTAACTGGGAAAACTGGGCTTAAGTGAAAGGGAAACACAGTTTACATACCCTGATGCTTTCTCATCGCAATTTCAACCTAGGCGTAGCCAGGAATAGCCTATTCTACACTGACACATCGGGAGTTGTTTTCAAAACTAGACTAAAATATTTTCCCGACTAGGCTCGCGGGCATTCTGAGTTAGGCCTACAGGGTGAAAACAACACCTTAGCCTTATGTAGCTAAACCGACGAAGCGACAGACATACAATGACACAAGTTGAAATAGGCCTAGTGAAAGCCCGACACCCCCGATGAGGGTTTTACATGTTGTCGTGGCTGGACTTGGAACTTGATAAATTCCTTCCTCGGAGTAGTTCATTGTTCTTCTTGGGGATCATTCCACAGTAGCCTAATCCAGTCAGATGTTTGAAGAGATCAGACCACTGACTTGTAGGCTATAGCCTACTAGTCAGTGGATCAGACCATTAAAACCCTGGATTCAGAATCACAAGCGCCAGAAAGCACGGGGATGAGCAAGGAATATGTTTGCATATCAAATTTCATTCGCCAAACGACGTGTGTGTGTGTTCTGACAGCCAGGGGAGACAGAAATTTCTGCGTGCACTGGTGTGTGGGTGGAGTAAGTAGCCTTTGTCGGATTCCTAAGAGAGTTTGATTTGCGTGTGCTTTTCTAAAGCACAATCAGGCAACACTGCAGGACAAGTTTTGTTTAGCCTACAACACCCGAACACTGCAAAAGGTGGTCTGCGACAGAATGCAGCCTCATTGTTTGCAGTGTTGTTGTTTCCGTATGTTGTTTGAGAATTTGCGTTATCTATCTGCTTGGAAGTGGGCAGACCTAAATGCTGTATTTTGATGTCTTATTATTGTTAGGCTACCATTATTTTACTGACGAGGGATAAAAGGCACGATAGCTGATGCCATCTTACACAAATAGCCAACATTTGAATGTATGGGCTATGGAATGCTGACGCGCGTTGGCGTTGTAAGTGACTAAACCTACTTGTTTGTCCCACTTCGCTTTCCATACAAGCAGATGTGTAGTGCATGCGAGAATTCCTGTGCAAATCACAAAAGCTTCCACACCGGCGAAAGGAAGGGTGTGCAACAAGTGCAAGAAGCCGAACCACTTCGCGAAAGTATGCAGATCATCAGCATCACAACCGCAGCGACAAAAGCCCAGGTACCACCCGAAGAAAGTCCACTGCGTCAATGAGACCGACGACGAGTCATCGGATGAGCTGTACATCCACACCATCACCAAAATCCACCCCGACACGACGAGAGAACAAGCTTTTGCAGAAGTAGAGCTGGGAAAGCAGAGAAAGAAGCTGAAATTCAAGATCGACACGGGTGCACAGGCCAACATCATCCCAGCAGAGACTTTCCACAAAGTGTTTGGCAACACTCGACTGAGCCCACCAGACAGCACCATCTCCGGGTACGGCGGACAGCGGCTGGACATCGAGGGTTCGTGCAGACTCACCTGCAGGTACAAGGACAAGGCAGTCACGCTAGGCTTTGACATCGTCCACGCAAAGAACTCACCACCTGTTCTCGGAATGCGGGCCTGCCTCGATCTCAACATGGTCAAGTTAGTACACATGGCCACCGCGCAGCCCTACACCAGCATCACGGAGGAGTTCGCGGACGTGTTCGACGGCATCGGACTGTTCCCCGGTGAGTGTACCCTACGCCTGAAGCCAGATGTCACACCAGTGGTGTGTCCACCCCGCCGCATCCCGTATGCACTGCGAGCCCGTCTGAAAGAGGAGCTACACGAGATGGAGAGGCTGGGGGTGATACAAAAAGTGACTGAACCTACCGAGTGGGTAAATGCATTGGTCGTAGTTGAAAAGCCCAAAACAGGAAAGCTGAGAGTGTGCTTAGACCCCCGACCTCTGAATAAAGCCATACAGCGACCCCATTACCCTCTTCCAACGCTGGACGACATCACACCACGACTGGCTGGAGCCAACTTCTTCAGTGTGCTGGACGCCAGATCCGGATACTGGGCAATTAAGCTCAGCCACGAGTCGTCGATGCTGACCACCTTCAACACCGTCTTCGGGAGATACCGATTCATCAGGCTACCCTTCGGCATCATCTCAGCGCAAGACGAGTTCCAGCGGAGAGTGGACGAGGCGTATGAGGGGCTCCCAGGCGTTGCAGCGATCGTCGATGACATCTTGGTGTACGGACGCACGAGAGAGGAACACGACGCCAACCTGCTCGCACTGCTCGAGAGGACGAGAGAGAGGGGAATAAAGCTGAACCGGGAGAAGAGCATCATCTGCGTTCCAGAGGTGAGCTACTTTGGGCACAAGCTGACGCGAGACGGGATCAAACCCGACCCCAGCAAGATCAAAGCCATCAACGAGATGCCACCGCCGAACAACAAGGCAGAGCTCGAGACCATATTGGGCATGGTCACCTACCTCTCCCGCTTCGCCCCCAAACTGTCTGAAACGACAGAACCGCTCCGACAGCTGCTGAAGGAAGGCAACGAGTTCGTATGGGACTCCAACCTCGACGCAGCTTTCCAGCGCGTGAAGGACACGCTGACAAGAGAGCCTGGACCAGTACTCACCTACTACGACCACACGAAAGAGGTGAAGCTACAAGTCGACGCATCGAAAAGCGGACTAGGTGCCGTGCTGCTGCAGGACGAGAGGCCAGTGGCGTATGCATCGAAAGCGCTCAACGAGACCGAGCAAAACTACGCGCAGATCGAGAAGGAGCTGTATGCAGTACTCTTCGGATGCAGGAAATTCCACCAGTACCTGTACGGACGTCAGGTGACAGTCGAGTCAGACCACAAGCCACTCGAGTCAATTATGCGCAAGCCACTGTCAGCAGCACCACCACGACTACAGCGCATGATTCTGCAGCTACAAAGGTACGACATCAACATCACACACAAGCCTGGAAAACAAATCCCTGTTGCCGACACACTTTCCAGGAAGTCAATTGCATGTGATGAACAGTCTCTGTGTGAGGGAATGGACAATCACATTCACACAGTTGTCCGGAACGCCCCAGTGAGCGACCGGAAAATGGCACAAATTAGGATGGCCTCAGCCCAAGACAAGCAGCTCTCGCTACTGAGACAGGTCATTCACTCCGGGTGGCCTGAAGCAAGGAAAAAGTGCTCACCTGAGATCATGGAGTACTGGAACCACCGCGACGAAATCTCAGAGGCTGACGGCATCCTACTGAAAGGTGAGAAAATCATTGTGCCACACTCACTCAGAACTGAAATGTTGACACTGATACACTCAGGACACTTGGGCATGGAGAAAAGTAAACAGCGGGCACGAGATGTACTGTTCTGGCCAGGCATGCTGAAAGCCATCGACACTATGGTCGGAAACTGCCTCATCTGCCTCGAGCGCCGGAACTCCGTCACCAAAGAGCCCATGATCGCGCATCCCATCCCAGAGCGGCCCTGGCAGGTAGTAGCCACAGACCTCTTCACCTGGAACAACAGTGAGTACATCGTCACAGTGGACTACTACAGCCGTTACTTTGAGGTTGAAAAGATCACCAGCCTCACAGCCTCAGCAGTCATCAAGAAGCTGAAAGCCACATTCGCCAGATTCGGCATACCCCAGACCGTTGTCAGTGACAATGGACCGTGCTACAGCGCTCAGGACTTCAAGGCCTTCAGTCATGCATGGGACTTTGAGCACATCACCAGCAGCCCCCTGTACCCACAGAGCAACGGGCTGGCCGAGAAGACTGTGCAGTCAAAGCCATCATGGACAAAGCGCACGCACAAAAGTCAGACCCTTACCTCAGTTTACTGGAGTACCGCAACACTCCAGTGGATGGACTGAAGTCACCAGCGCAGCTGCTGATGAGCCGGCGCCTGCGCTCAGTCCTGCCCTCCACCGCGAAACAGCTGCAGCCAGAGCTCGCCGCGACACAGTCCGTACCAGGAGAGAGCTGTGTCAACGGCGACAGAAGCACTACTACGACAGGAATGCCAAAGCACTGCCTACGCTTCCTGCCGGTGCCACCATCCGTCACCAGCTTCCAGACGGCAGGTGGAAACCTGCTGCTGTCATCCAGCCAGCCGACACACCACGGTCGTACAACATCATCACCAGTGAAGGACAGCATCTCCGGCGCAACCGGCGTCACCTTCTTCCCACGGCCGAGGACAGCACCAGCGAGGAGGAGATTCAACCGCAACACAGGTTTGACCCTACAGACACTGAACCTGAACATTCACAACCAGACACTGATACTACACGCACACCACTTTCCAGCACAAGATCAGGACGCGTCGTGAGACCAACAGCAAGAATGGACCTGTGAAAACTGTTTTAAGCCTGTGAACATGAAAAGAAAAAAGAAAAAAATACAATTCACAAAAGATAAGTCTGATAACACTTTCAAAAAAAAAAAAAAGGAAAACAGACTTAAAAAAAAAAATGAAAAGATGATTCACACAAAAAAAAGACAGAAAAGAAAAGATGAATCACAATTTAAAAAAAAAGAAAGAAAAGAAAATGAAAATATTTTGTTGTCATGATTGTATACACGTATTGTTGGATGTGATTTGACATGATATATGGTAAGATGGTTTAATTATATTGCAGATGTGTTTATGCAATAACAATGTTTTTCTTACAGCTACTGATGCATTTTGAAATGGACTGACAGACAACATGATTATTTAATATCTAATTTTGTGTGATTGATGTGACTGCATAATATATTCTATGTGATTGATTTGATGACTTATTTTAACAGGTGATTGACTTGACATGGTATGGTAAATGTTTTAATGTTTAATGTTTTTAAATGCTTTAAAAGCTATTAATGTATTTGGCAATAGAAGTATAGCTGTGAATTGAAATGGTACACTGTACATTAATTCTATATTTACTGATTGTTTGTTGAATGTAAGGATTGACCTGTTGTGTTGATGTAACTGAGTTCTTGCTTTAAAAGAAGGGGGATGTAACATATGCATGTTTACGTTGTGCCCCCACCACGTCAATGCAATGTATATATGTGCCTTACATAAGGAGTGCGCCCCTGGCGGTCCGTTGTATTATATCAGTGAATAAATCAGTTCTATTCAGATCAAGGATGATCGCTCCGTTTATTGTTTGTTTATTTAGACACTTATATGTCAATAGACACAACAAGAACATTACAGGCATGGGCTTTTTTTAGGATAGGCCTAGGTCTATTTCCCTGAAAGAAACAATTCTTCTCTGTTGTGTAGGCCTACGCTTTGAACCAGGCCTACATTTCATCATATCGACAAGTTGAACGCTTTCTAGTAGGCTATGCCTATTCTATTCTGTTCTGTTATTCTATCTAGGCTTTATTTTATTTTTTTTAAAGATTTTTTTGGTCATTTCGACTTTATTTGATAGGACAGTGTGAGAGGTGGACAGGAAGCGAATTGGGAGAGAGGGAGGGGTCAGCAAAGGAACCGGGCCGAGAATCGAACCCGGGTCAGCCGCATGGCAGACAAATGCCCTACTGGTTGGCCACAACAGGGCCATATTCTATTCTATTCTATTCTATTCTATTCTATTCTATTCTATTCTATTCTATTCTATTCTATTCCACCAATGCAAGAAAGCTACACTATGAACCCAAAGGCATGACAACTACATCAGCCCTTCCTGGTCACTTTAGTGCATTCGGCAGGCATTTTTTGCAGGTGCCTCAGGCTTAAAGTGGTTAAATAGATAGGCTATTACCAGTATTTGCCTATTGCTTGAACACTATAGGCTGATGCTTAGACCAAAAGAGCATATTGTTAAGTTGTTGGTAACATAACTTAAACACAGTGTGTCCGTACCTTAAACAAAAGTTCAGCAACACACATTTTTCTTTATGCTATTTGCTCATGGTCACTGCACACTTTTCCTTCATAAGACACTCCATTAAAAAATGAACACTCATCATATCATTGGGAAAACACATCTGTTAAAAAACAAAACATACTGGATGTATGACAAGATTTAGGCACCGACAATAAAACACATGCTTTCAAAATGAACCACTATTCTGACAGTTACAAAGTTGCATTCTTTATATTACATCGCACTTATTTTATTTTGCATTTATTTGTTTTACTTTGATTGCTTCTATGCGAAATTCACACCTTCCTACACTCAAACAAAACAACAAATAGCACAACGGTATAAAGAGTAGAATATGGAGTATGGCATTGACTGACTCACATATTATAAAAGCCTGACGCCAGGAGTAGCCTTTTGTCTTCATCATCGCATGTTAGGTATGAACATGATAGTTTGTAGAAATACACGCAATAGTGTAATTTTCAGAACACAACCAAGCAAGCGCTTGAGCAAACTGAGACTGAACATTATATAATTTTGATGACGTCACGTAGATGTCAGCTGCATATCTGGAAATGTATTGTACTGCGTTACAGTAAGGGCCAATCCCATTTGTATTTTTCTACCCCTACCCCTACCCTTAACCCCTACCCCTTACCCCTCCAAACGGAGTCTGCCTGTCCGAACCCCTCCTTTTTGAGGGCTACAAAGTTCTCCCCCTTACCCCTACCCCTCTGCCTTAACGACTATTGGGATACCCCTACCCCTACACAAAATGGAAGGGAGGGGTAAGGGGAACGGCCAAGGGGTGAATTGAGATTGGGCCTTATAGGGCCTTTCCCATGTGTATTTTTCTACTCCTACCCCTACCCCTTACCCCTACCCCTTACCCCTCCAAACGGAGTCTGCCTGTCCGAACCCCTCCTTTTTGAGGGCTAAAAAGTCTCCCCCTTACCCCTACCCCTCTGCCTTAATGACTATTGGGATACCCCTACCCCTACACAAAACTGAGGGGAGGGGTAAGGGGAACGGCCAAGGGGTGAATTGAGATTGGGCCTTATAGTAGAGCGGCTACAAGGCCAATTTGGCTTGATTCGTGCAAATTATGATACAAGCATGAAACTTGTCAGGTATGTGCTTAAGCCCAATACGATCAAATCTGCCTGATTGGCCACTTGAAATAGTGGCCATTTTCCAAGATGGCCGCCAAAAAAGGCACCAGAAATTGATTTATTGCATAGAATTGACCTAGAAAAATATGATACAAGCATGAAATTCAACATGCATGTGCTTAAGAACAATACGATCACATCTACCTGATTTGCCACTTGAAATGGTGGCCATTTTCCAAGATGGCCACCAAAAAAGGCCCCAGAAATTGATTTATTGCATAGAATTGACCTTGAAAATTATGATACAAGCATGAAATTCAACATTTATGTGCTTAAGACCAATACGATCAAATCTACCTGATTAGCCACTTGAAATGGTGGCCATTTTCCAAGATGACCGCCAAAATGATCCCAGAAATAGATTTATTACATAGCAAATTATGATAAAAGCAAGAAATTCAACATTAATGCCCTTAAGACCAGTGCAATCAAATTTACCCAATTGGTCACTTGAAATGGCGGCCATTTTCTAAGATGGCTGCCAAAAAAGACCCTAGACTATGATTTATTGCACAGAATTATCCAATCAATTTATGATGGACACATGAAATTCGGCATGTATGTGATTAAGACCAATAGGCCTACAATCAAATATACTTGATTTACTACTTAAAATGTGATGACGATGTGTCCAAAACGATCCTAGAAGTTTGCAATTTGCAAATTTAGTGGAAATAATTGTTCACTCTCCTCAAATATGTTTCCATAGATGATGAAGTGATACAGATATAAAAATGTTCAGCAATGACACATAAGCCAGTTCTTAACTTAATGTCAATGGTCCCCAAGGTTATGACATGCTGATAATACGATGACAGTGTGGTAATAATATGCTAATAACAGCAATTCATGGTTCTCTCGATATTGCTGTTAAACAGAAGGTGCGTGAACACCAGAAACAAGCTTTGTCATGAATTTGCGTTATTCGCTCTGGACTTACACATGTTTAAACATGTTTAATTTAGCTAATCACATAACTGCTCTGGCTTGTCAGCCTGGGACATTCGAAGATATGAACATCCTCCCCTGGCTGCCCTCTCCAGCCACTGTGCTGTCCCCTTTGCGCACCCGACCTCCGCTAATGGTGGTTGACGTTCGGGCACAAGTTCTGTGGAACACAAGACTGATCGTGGCAAGGCCACCTGAATCCTCGCCTCTCCTAATAGGACGCATTACCCGTGTCTCCCTTGGGTCGGTCACCCCTTACTGTGCGTGTCTCATGCGCTCAGCAGGAGCGCGAGTGTCAGTTGTGCTGCCTGGAGCGCTGTCCCTGGGTAGGGCGCCCGTGGTTAGCTAGATCATACTTCTCCAATGAAGTATCTCAGGCCCCTGCTCGACCAGGCTGCCTGATCGAGGGGAAGTGCGTCTTTGATGTCCCCCTGGGAACCAGAGCGTGTGCCCTCAAACAGGTGTCTATCAGGGCTTTCTTGGCTGGCTCGTTGTGGTGGTGGTTGCTACTCGGTTCTCCGTCCGCAACTTGGACCTGCGGCCCTGCTGGAGAATGACTGGGTCTTTTCTGCCAGCAAGATCGCATGGCAGCTCAAGCTTGCCTGGATGTCTTAGGCATGGTACTGAACATGCTGAATATTCCCCCTTGTGCCAAGGCCTGATTTTCCATTGGGGAATACCTCTTGATATTGGGGGCCTCGCTATACCTCTGTGGGCTCCACTTGCACATCGGTTACACTCAGACGGGTGGTTTCCGTGCCCTGGGTTCCCTCCACTGTGTGCTTTCCGTGGTATTGGATGTCTGGACGCTGCCTTTGTGCCCTCTTCCCCCCCGGGTTCGGAACGAAGACTGCGCCTCTTTCTTGTTCCCCCGCTAGCGTTGCCGGGATCTGCCCTCTAAACAATTTATTGACACTGGTAGGCCGAGTCTGGGTGGTGTGCCTGCTCTAATGATGGTGTCAAGTGCCTGGCTAACCCCTAGGTTGGTAGGCTACTGGTATCAACTTTCCCCATGGTTGGTGTCTGTCTGGAGGGATTAGGGGCTTGCCTCCCCTGCTCTTCCAAGTAAACCCTTCGGGTGCAGCTCTTGCCCCTGGCCCCTTGGGCGGCTGTTGGGCGAGCCGTGTCGCTTATCGCTGTTGATGGACGCTGCCTCTCCGCCTTCTACAGCTCTGGGCATCGGCTGGAAGGGTCTGTGCTGCGGCCAGGCTTTTGCTTGTGCATTCTAGGTAACTGGCAATGCAATGAGGAGTTTTTCAATACCCATAGTAAGATGTCGAGTGATTCAACCGAAAGAGAACTATAGGTCACCGAGGGAAACCCTGGTTCTCTGAGGGAGATGAACGAGACATCTCACCAGATTGCCACACTCACCCACAAGCTGAAAGGTTAGTTGTCTCAGATTGAAGGTCAGAGCCCGGCACACCTGGGCTTTGTCCCCGAGGGGGCGGGATCCCAATCTGCGCAGCTCATTGGTCTGACGGCATGATTGAAAGCAAGTTTTGGCAAATGACCACGCAAAGGGCGTTACCCATAGTGAGATGTCTCGCTCATATCCCTCAGAGAACCGGGGTTACCCTTGGTAACCTAGTTATGTGCCTTTCTGCTTGATTATGTTTCCTTCTATGATGAATTCATTGGAAATTCAAACATAGTGATTGTTTATTTGGGCCACATCTGGTAGATTAATTGCAATTAATGAAGTTCTAGTGTCTTCTTTGATGGCCATCTTTAAAAATGGCTGCCATGTTACATTTTCAAGTTGCAAATGAGGGGGATTTGATTATATTGCTCTTAAGCACAAACACACAAATTTACATACTTGTATCATCATTTCTTGCTCACGTCTGGGCTAAATTCAGTGTTTTAGCAGCCATATTGTAAAATGGCTTCCATTTCAAGTGTTGAGTCAGGTAAATTTGATTGTATTGTTGTTTTTTTTGCACATTCATGCCTAAATTGATGCTTGTATAATAACTTGCTTGATCAATCCTGTGCAACAAATCCATTTCTATGGTATTTTTTGTCAGCCATCTTGGAAAATGGCAGTCATTTAAACTGGGAAATCCCTTAGAATGAATTGTGTTGGTCTTACATAATGGTCAAATTTCTTGATTGTATCATAATTTCCTTTCTCAATTCTGTGCAACAAATCAATTTCTAAGGTCTTTTTTGGCAGCCATCTTGGAAAATGGCCACCATTTCAAGTAGCCAATCAGGTAGATCTGATTGTATTGGTCGTAAGCACATACATGTTGAATTTCATGCTTTTATTATAATTTTCTAGGTCAATTCTATGCAATAAATCAATTTCTGGGGTCTTTTTTGGCGGCCATATTGGAAAATGGCCGCCATTTCAAGTGGCCAATCAGGTGGATTTGATCGCATTGGTCTTTAACACATACATGTTGAATTTCATGCTTGTATCATCATTTTCTATGTCAATTCTATGCAATAAATCAATTTCTGGGGTCTTTTTTGGCGGCCATCTTGGAAAATGGCCGCCATTTCAAGTGGCCAATCGGGTAGATTTGATCGAATTGGTCTTGAGCACATACCTGCCGAATTTCACGCTTGTATCATAATTTGCACGATTTTCCCTGTAGCCTTTTTTATAGGCCTACACACACACACACACACACACACACACACACACACACACACACACACACACATACACACACACACACACACATACACACACACACACACACAAGCAGCTGTGCATTGTCCAGTGACTGCACTGTCCAATGAACATCCATTCGTTCATGAAAATAAATGAGCCGCCAAAAATGATAATAGTTGTCAGTGCTTCATTTCCACTTTAAGAGTGATATGTCTGCATTGATGTGTGTTTTCTACATTCAACATTAGGCTACTTTTGGTTTGCTAATGAAGAAATGCCTATACACATTCCAGTTTTTTTGTCGGCGTTTGTTCTTTTCCGGGCTTTTCAATGAAGTAGAGCTCTACATGTTAGTCCTGGTGCAAATCTTGATCCACTCCGGATTTTACGTTTGCTGTTGTGGCGCGTTTGAGAAACAAAAGGAAGTCAGCCATTACTGCAGCTACAACCGCGGGAGTGGATTTAAACTCGGACAAGGAATTATCATTAAAACATTCTAAGTATCACTCTCGCAGGGTTATATTTCACAGCGAGATGACGCATGGGTCATTTTGAACGAGGAACATTTGAAGTAAGTCATGAAGCTTGACGAGGGCTGGTCAATAATGTTAGCTCGCTAGTCAGACAGCGATAGTGGAACTGCGGTCTGACGTAAGATAGCTAGTTCTAGTCACGCTAAAGAGACCTCGTTCATGTTTTCTCTGTAGTTTCTTGGTGTGTCATTCCTTCTTATGGAAGGCTATATAACATGTAACATGTCTGTGGTAAAAATTAAAACAGAAGAGCTAAAACGTTATCGGAAGATTGGAAGGGTGTTGCTGTAACCATTTGGTATGTAAAAAATATCCCCAGTATGTAGCATCAGCACTGTAGATGTAGAATGTAGAATACAAAGTGAACTCGAGTTGCATAATTCACAAATGAACTCGGAATGGCCGATGTGTTGGTTAGATTAACTATAGGTTCATCCCATTGACAGTATCCACATCATCCAACACAGTGATCAACAAGCAGACGCGTGCGTGTCGTTGTTATGAATCACTAGCCTCTCATGTCATGCCTCACAGCAGGTGGATGATTCCAAGTGGCGCGCTGCATCCATTCCAATTTGTTTAACTCCATGAACTGGTCCTTAAATTGTATTGTTGTTACTCTGTAAATTAAAGACAGTCAGTAGGCCTACTCTTGCTCAGGGACACATCATGCATTCTAGTGGCCCTGGGCTATTGCATGTTGTGTACCCCATTATTGAAGCGTGTTGATGGGTGTGTGTGTAGGCCTACCTAAGACAAGTGTGGGTCAATGACGTCTTGTAGTGGGACACGCCAGTCAGGGTGCCACAGCTAATGCCACTAATGGATGAAATGATTTTAAAATGATGATGTCTCAGTGGATTATCTAAGAGGCATATTCATTGCCGTTCATTAATTTCCAATTACTAATTAATTTATGGCTGATAGTAGTGGTTGTACCACTGGACTTCTAAGCTTAAAAAAACCCGTCACTGAGTCAAGTTCATTGTGCACTGCAAACTGATATATTTGTCCCTATACTCTGCTGTGTTTGTGTGTGTGTGAGAGAGAGAGAGAGAGAGAGAGAGAGAGAGAGAGAGAGAGCAATTTGGGCTGGCAACTTCAAGTGCCTCTTCTCAGCTCTGCCTATATCCCCCATCACCATCACAGCTCATGCAAGCGCAGAGAGACATCCCTCCAGTCGGGAGTGTTGGGGCCCAGTGGTGGGCCTAGTGGACGATGTACCGTGCTGGCGAGAAGGATTACCAGACGTCGGCCCGCAGGATGGGGACCTCCCTCCTCTTCCAGCTGTCTGTGCACGAACGGGAGCTGGACCTGGTCTTCCTGGACCACAGCTACGCCAAGCCATGGAACGCCCATCCGGACGCCAGCAGCGCCCGGCCCACGCGGATGCTGTTTGTAACTCCTCGGAGGCAACCGGAAACGCCCCTGTGAGTGTGTTGGTTTGTGTGCCGGCATTTGTAAAGTACGGTAAAGCAGTGTGGTGCAATGTAAAAGACCAGAAAGAACAGTGGCTTTCGTTGCCTAGACATGAAATGGTAATTTTACTGTACTTAATGATGGACGGCTTTTAAAGAGAGTGAGACGCCATTGTCACTTGGTTACCAAGTCTTTAATAGGGTATCGTATCGACAATACTGTTTACATTTCGGTGACTTTGAAATACCCGGACTGGCTCTTGCTTGTGAATTTGAATTCTTTTGTTAATCCCATGCCTTGCATCTATTCCAGGGAGTCTGACATCTTGGTTGACGTGGATACGGTCACGTCCACAGCAGTGCCTCTCTATGACAACGACAAGGCGCGGACCGTGATGAACGAGTGCGAGAGGCATGTTCTCTTTGCCCGCACGGTCGCCGACGGACCACCACCGCCGGACGACTGGGAGGAACACATCAACAAGTAAGAGAGGAAAATGGAGAATTCTTTTCAGTGTCACTTGTGCAATGAGAATTATACATTCATTAAATGAGCTGGAAGCGTGTGGCTCAGCAGTAGGGCTGGCTGGTGCCTACAACCTCACGCGTCACAATCCAAGGGTCACGATACAATGCGCATTGCGATACTTGAGTATCCTGAAGCATGGCCTTGAAAATGATGCGCATTAACCTATTTTTACAGTACTTTACATCCACTGCCCGTCAAAAGAAATAGTTGCCACCAACGAAAAAGGTCACACTCGTAAAGAGGATGATGCAGTATATTGCCATACGATACACTGAATGTGCTCCTACTCAGCAGTGCAACATGCAGCATGGGGTTTGAAATGCTTCCCTTTCATACCCTTTTCACAAAAACCTCTACCAAGTGTGAGGTAATACAATATAACAGTGAGGCGCACTCGACTCATGACCTACTGATTAGCAGCCTGCTTGATTTGCCAGCAGAGGAACATGGAGCATGGCTGAGGTGCCAATGAGCTCATTGAAGCTTTAGACAAGGCACGTTTGCTTGCCTAGTGCCACCCTTGATTGATTATCAGTAAGAGGCATGTGGCCAAAATCAATATTCAGAATCCATAATACTAGGGATGCACCGATACCACTTTTTTGGAAACCGATACAAGTACGAGTACATTAATGTGTGTACTTGCCGATACCGAGTACCGATACCAATACCTTTTACCAGCAAAATACAATGAAGATAAATGCATGGCCTTGTTTTTTTCCACCTGTGATACTTTTATTGTCCATTTCCATGTTGATTTAAATGTTAGTAAATGTATGAGGTGGCACTTTTTTCCATGCTGATTTCAAGTCCACAGAACATGACGAGATTTTGCATTGTTTTGTGTAATAGTAGTACTCGTAGCTGGTATCGGCAAGTGCTTGACGAGTACGAGTACGAGTATAATGAGCAGTATCGGTATCGGTGCATCCCTACATAATACTATTCCGATATGCATGACAGAAGCCCTTGTAAAGTCATTGGAGAACCCAATTCCTACGAGATCTGTTGCATTATGTGTGAGAGAAGGGTTACTGACGGGGAGAAGGGTTACTGACCATAAGATGTTGGAATGCAGTACATTTGTAACAAAATGGACAAATTGTGAAAGGTTCCCTTAGCTGTACACCTGTGTGAAGTGTTTAACTGTGTTATAATGTCAAACTTATGATCATGACCAGGTGATTCTAGAGAGCTACATGTAGCATAGCATGATAAGACTCTAATGTAAACAGTGCAGTAGTATTGAAAACAAATCCTTGTTGTCAACTCAAATTATTCTAATACACACTGTTTCTCTGTTCCTCTTTTCAGGACTGGGTGGTCCATGGCCCAGAACAAACTCTTTAATAGGGTACTGAAGGCTCTGCAGGCGGAGCGACTTGCCCGGCTGTCCAATGAGAGTGTGAGTTCACTATGATGTAATTTAATTAAACCACAGCTCCTCCTCCTCATAGGACATTTGATTAGTGCTCAATGTGTTTTGATCAATATTGCTAATTGAGAAGATGCAAATGTGTTAATAGCTGCACAGCTTTTACATATTGTAGAAATCAAATAGCTTGTTGAATTTCAGTCTCTGGAAATTCAACATCTAAAATAAGTAGTGCCAAGAGTAAATAAAATGTAATATCGGTGGTAGGCTGCACAGTTCTTCTTTAGGTATGTTTTTGGGGCTTTATTATGACTGGACAGTGTGAGGGGAGACAGGAAATGAGCAGTCGAGAAATATGGGGTAGGGCTGGGATATTACGCCGTCTGGACTCGAACCAGGGTCCCCATATGTGGGGGGCTTAGCGCGCTGCGCCACAGCACTCCCTGGGTGCACAGTTCTATGCTCTATTTGGATCTTGTCTCAGCTGAACCTGTCGTTCCCTTTCTGGAAGAGACAACTGGACGTTGCTCTGGGAGTTTTGTTTTATTTCGGTTTTGGCCTTCCGACATAGAAGATACAAAACTGCTGTCGTAAATTTCCGGTTGAAGGGGACTTGTTTTTAATTACACACATGTTACAGTGTGTCACAGAAGTGAGTACACCCCTCACATTTTTGCAGATTTGTAAGTACACCTTTTCATAGGACAAAATTAAAGACATTTTACTTCGACTCAATGATTAGTGACCTGTTAGCAACATATATAACCGCTTAAATTTGTTGTTCACTCGCAAAACATCAAAATACATGTCAAAAGTTATCAAAGTTATCAAAATAACTGTTCAGCCTCCTGCCCTCTGGAAAGAGGTACAGGCGCCTCCGTTCCCGTACCACCAGGCTTGCAAGCAGCACGATGCATCAAGCAATCAAGATACTGAACACTCAACCCACTCTCCCTTCACTGTCAGCCTCTAGCCAGCCAGGCCACTGACAACGCTCCCCCCCCTCATCCCCACCACCATATCTGCGACTGAACATTCCACCTGCACTACTACATCTGTGACTGAACTTTCAACCTGCACTAACTCAAAACATACACATGCACACACACACACACACACACACACACACACACACACACACACACACACACACACACACACACACACACACACACACACAAGCACACTGCACTTTCTGCACTAAACCCAAACATACACACACTGACACACAACTCATACTCACACACATACACACACACACACACACACACACACACACACATACACAGGTACACACACACAGACGCACACCGCACTTTCTACCTGCACTAAACACACACACACACACACACACACACACACACACACACGCACACGCACACACGCACACAAAACACATACAAACACACACACACACATACTGCTGCTGGTGTATTTAATAAAAACCTTTTTTTAATTATTTATTTCTTCAAATGCTACTATTACTATGTCAGAACGCTATAAAGGACTTTTAGAAAAAAGAACAACAAAATACCTCCTCTTAATGTATGTTCTCTACAAGTCTTCTGTTGTCCAGTCTTGCACTTTAAATGTCTGTATGAGCAATGTCTACGTCCATACTGTCTATGTCCATGTATGAGTACTGTCTATGTCTATACTGTCTATGTCCTTACCTAGATTAGTCTATGTCTGCATGGGAGAGCAAGAAACGCAATTTCAAATTCTTTGTATGACCAGTGCATGTAAAGAAATTGACAATAAACTTGACTTGACTTGACTTGACTTGAAAATACAGCTATTAACGTTATTCAACATGTAACAAAACTGAGAACACCCTAGGTCAAAATAGAAAGTGTCTGAGAAGGGGCCTTGTTGGCCCAAAGCGTCTTGAAATGAAAAGGGATTAAAAGGGAGGTCATCGGTGTGTGTTTCAACCTTGGCTTACATTGAACTTTTATATTTTGAGTCTGCACCTGGCTAAAATAGATGGGTGTGAGATTTGAATTAAATCCTATGGAGAGTATCATTATCTGCTTCAGAAGTCACAGTGCATGTTGACATGCATGTTTCTTTAGGTGAAATTCAGATTTCCAATGTTGACAGCATTCATGCATCCCCAAACCATGACAGTCCCACTAACATGCTTGACTAGCCAGATGATACACTTTTTTTTTGGTAAAACTCACTTGTTTACCACCACACATGCTTGGCACCATCTAAAGCAAATGTGTTTATCTGTATGGCAGTCGCCATCTTGTAAAAGGCATTGAAAAACTGAAGACGAGATGCCACTTTTGCGCACTCTATTAATGTAGTATCAACCTCTGCCGTGTCGTCTTCTGGTCCTCTCAGGCCTCTAACGAGCCGGTGCTGCGGCGCATCGCGGTGGACAAGTGCGCGCGCAAGGTGCGCCACGCCCTGGCCAGCGTGAGCTGGGACACCAAGCTGACCCAGTGGCTGCACACCACCCTCATCGAGTCCCTCAGCCTCGCCATGCTGGCCGCCTACCTGGACGTCCTGCAGACACTCAAGAGCAAGGTGAGGCAACACACCAACACCTGTGAGTGTCCACATACACCTGCAGGCAGACAACGACTGGTGCAGATTTTAATTCTTCAGAAGAACATGGTAAACACAAGGTTATTACCGCCAAGCAACTGAAGTGTTCTTGTGAACCACATTTGTAAAAAATGAGGATTCCAGGCTCTTCTAGATGACTTTCCTTTTAACTTAACCTAGTTTACTCCTGAACCAGCTCTGTAGTATTAGGCCCCTGTTCTCGTGGCTTGGCAAAATAAAGGTAATTCTGTTGAAGTACAACTTCACCACTAGGTGGCAGGAAATCACACGCAGCACAAAACAAATCTCTACCTCATCCCATCTTTACCTCACCAATCCTTCCATATTTTTGTTTCAACTTCTGTGTGTGTATTTTAGTAGCTCTTACAGTATTGTTGTCACTGAGCATAAATCTCCTAAAGGAAGCGGGAGAAATTGCCCCCCTGGGGCCATATTATGGATATGGTCAAAGAATTTTCTATTAAAGCAAGAGACCCCAACCTCTGCCTACTCAATACAAATGACTGCTTAAGTTGGGTCTCCTAAAGGGGCATTGTCCCCTCCTTTTTCTTCTCTTTCTTTGGCATTTGGTGGCGGCACAAAGGCAACTCCATTATAACTCCATCAACCATAAGTCTTCAAAGGTCTCCTCAAGGGCGCTCACCTGACGTCACATGGATGCAGGAAACGTACAGGCTTAGTGTATCCTACTCTAATAGACAATTCTTTGATGCGGTACTCTTCCTCTGCAGCATTACAGAGATCCCCCATGGTGGTTCTGTGACACAATTTGCTAGGACACCATAACATGAACGGGCAAGTTGCCCATGCGGACTCGGGTTCGAATTCGGCCTGGGTCATTCCCAACCCCAAACCTTTAAAAAAAAAAAAGGGGGACGTCCCCATGACCTTGACCTCGACCTTGACCTCCTTCCCCAGGTGCCATCTCTGATAGACCGGATGCTGATGACGTCGTCGGTGAAGAGTGGGGCGGCGGGGGCCGAGGCTCTCTCCCTGCTGCTCAAGAGGCCATGGGACCCGGCTGTGGGCGTGCTCTCACAGAACAAGCCAGTAAGCGCTTCTATAACTGACTTTCACGCAGGCAAAGCAGTCGTCTACGCATAATCTACCGGATAGCATGCTACTTCACCAGCCAAACACTACTTGACTGATCCCTCCCTAGAGTTTTCTGTCTGAATTGTTAAAGTGATACTGTCCTATTTTTGGAAATAAGCTTATTTTACACCTCCCCTTGAGTTAAATGATAGGGTTTTACCGTTCTCCTGTACTTTCAACCATTCTCTGGGTATGGCAGTGCAAATTTTACCTCCAAGCTAGCAGTTAACATTGAGTCCTATGAGACCAGCTGGCGGCTAACTTGTCTCATAGGACTAAATGTTAACTGCTAGCCTGGAGGTGGAATTTGCACTGCCATGCCCAGAGGACAGATGAAAGTATAGGAGAATGGTAAAACCTTATTATTTAACTCAAGGGGAGGTGTAAAATAAGCTTATTTCCAAAAATGGGACAGTATCTCTTTAAGCCTTATACAGTGAGAAAAAAGACAATTTTCATGCTGGCATGACGATAAAGTCTATTCTATTCTAATTTATGCTCGGGATGCATTGTATAGCCTCTGTGCGTGTCATATCTGCCTCTATTTATTGCTGAGGACATGTCTTGTAAGTCACTTACACAGACCGTAATTAGGCAGTTACTGGTGGCTAACATGTTCACCTTATTCTAAAATGTTGCAGATCTGTTAATGCAATCACAATAGCTACTGTACTTCAGCTGCCACTGAGCGGCACAAAAGAGGCTGACACACATGGCCACAGTTGGTTAGGCTAATGAGCCAGCAGTTCTATACCAGCTGTGCTTTGCTAATGGGTGTAACATGCTGGGAAATGCTAGTGCAGATCATTAAGGATATGATGTTGTTGGAAATGGTGTTTTGCTTTTTGAGACTTTTTGAAAATTAACTTGTCTTGATTAGTGAAGCCATCAGAAGAATATGCAGATACAGTGGTGCCTCCACTTAGACATTTTGCTGCTCCCTTGGGGAATACATTACTTAGAACTCATATTTGCAGTCAGTTTTATGCATTGGAGTGGATCGAAATGTCATGAATGAATGCAACACTAGGCTGCAGTGTTTGCATAGAAACTGGTCAGTTTTGAGAATGTTTTTTAAGACCTTTTGCTGATTTTGACTGCATTTTCAGCACATCCAGGCTATAATCTTTTTTTCAAATGTATTTCCCTTCCCTATACAAGTGGAGTCGATTTTATTTACTTTTTGTAACTTGCATGGAAACTGGGGCAAGGAGGCGGGTGCGGAAATAGCAGAGGTAATTGGTGGTGATGCACTTCAGATGCTCATCATCATCATGTGTTTGTTGTTGTGTTGCTTGTTTGGTCTTTTCCTCTTCCTCCCTCTCCTCCCTCCAGAGTAAACTTCCTGGCTCGCCGCTGATCTTGATTGCTCCGTCGGGCCCCACCAACCCCTCCTTCCCCACCTCGCGAAGGATGCGCTTCTGGCAGTCCCAGCTCTCCTGCCTCGGAAAGGTGTGTGTGTGTGTGTTTTGTGTGGAGAGTGTGTGTGTGCCTATCCCAGTCCCAGGCCTCCTGCCTCAGCACGATGTGCTGTGTGTGTGTGAAGGTACATGTTTTATGTACGTACGTGTGTGTGTGCGACGTGCGCCTCTCACGGTCCCAGCAATCCTGCTATAATTGGACAGTGCAAATAAGCTATGCCATTTAAACCAAATAACACCCCTCACACATGTACGTCTTTGTGTGTGTGTCTGTTTGTGTGTCTGTGTTTTTGTTTTTGTGTCAAACTATGTCGCATGATCCACCAATTTATAGGCAAGCCTAGCTTCTTCTGTAAAAAATAATGTTGTGTAATGTGTACTAAACTATGGCTTACCATGTTACAAGACTCAAAACACTGATTTTAGAAGTCAAACACACATCGGATTCACTTATTATCACCACACTATAATATGTGGATGTACTGCTCCAGGTTAAGATTTTATTATTACACTGTAATGCTAGGGACACATAACAGGCAAAATGAGCTAAGCGAAGAGAGGCGAAATTCAGTACAGCTGAACAGTCATCAGGTCGTTGCGACAAATCAAATGAAATAACTGTTTTGTTGTTGATTTGATTGACCACCGCAGGCAAAATTAGATCCTCATTTGCATGATTATATTAAACTTGGTCAAATAATTTCCCTTCGCTTCGTTCCTATTCACTTGCTTTCGCCTCCCTCTTAAGAATGAATGGCAAAGTTCGCTTTGTGTGGCCAAATTCGTGTCTATGCGTCCCTAGGGTAATGCGTTGACATACCGCTCCAGATTTATTTATCATACTGTAACGTTTGGATGTGCTACTCAAGTGTTTGTGCTTCTATGGAAATGTACATCATTATCCATTAGTTACGGGGAAAACACTGCACCCGTTGATGGCTCATTCGTCAAGTCTGACATTGCCAAGGGCTGTGCAGCAGGATTGTGTAATGTGCTTTGGTTAATGAATTGGGACATTCAAGCAGCCGTAGGCTGTAAGAGTTGTCATTTCTGATTGCAGAAAAAGTTGGAAGACGAGTGCATGAATGGGAATTGAATAACAAACATTCCCTCTCACTCTACACATCAATAGTCCAAAGTTTCCCCCAAAATCTTTGCTCTGGTGTTATGGTGCATTCCCCGAGGGTGGGAGATGGGATATTTTTGACCTCCTACATGCTGAAATGCATTGGAACGCCTGTTAAAGCGGAATGTTCAAGTCGCGAGCTGGGACCAAATCGAAGTACCCCGACTTCGAAATCGTGACGTCAACACAGCAATGACAAGTGCACATCATAGGTGTTTCACTTGCTGGTTGGAACGCTTTCAAGTGGGAGGTAGCTGCCTCCTGGTTGCATATTGGGAAGCTCCTACCGCCGGGGAATGCGACATTAGGCCCCACCACTACCTAATACACTACTCCAACACTAACTCCACCATATCCTAGGTCATGTCTGTTAATATACCCATGTTTAGGACACACAGCGGGATGTAATCAAGGAAGTAAAACATGGGATCCATGAGTGTGTGTGTATTTCTGCTTCTATGATGGTGTATACTGTGACAATATTAGAATACATTGTAATGCATAATAAGGCTACATCCGTAAGGCAAACCAACTTATCTGTAAGCAAATCCTCTGCTGCACAGCCTGATTCCTGATGTCCAGTATACTGTGTGTCTTCAGGTGATCCCCATCCACACCCATGTGGTGAGCAGTGGGGCCAACATCGGCATCAGCCAGTGTCTGGAACACATGATCGGAGCCGTCAGGGGCAAAGTCATGGAAGTAAGTGTGTGTGTGTGTGTGTGTGCGCGTGTGCATGTGCGTGTGTGTGTGTGTGTGTGTGTGTGTTTGTGTGTTTGTACGTCTACTCTGTACCTATGTTTGTATAAATGGGAGGAAATCGCCTGCATGATGGGAGCCGTCAGTGGTAAATTCATTAAAGTGTGTGTGTATGGATTGGAGGTACTGTAAACCACTACTTCTGGCTTCATGGATTAATTGGATCCAAGTCTCAGATGTCCCACTGGTTGTAAGCACCTGCCTGTGGCCTCCTGGATAAAGAAGTCACACACAGCCCTAAAACAAGAAGGAAGTCTTGACATTTAGTTTCCCTTGGGCAGTTGTGTAGGGAGCATTATGTGGCGGCCTCTTGCAATTGCTGTTCTTGTAGTCACAGGTGCCCAGTTGAGGTCCAATGCCAACAGCCCCTTAGCCACACTCAACTAAGCACTTGTCAGGGGGGTCGCTAGTTACACCAGTCTGGAGGACTCTGCAGTCATCTTGCACACAATGCTCAGTTTTATCATTGTACTGCACTTGCAACACAGTTGAACTGTGCGTAGATGCACACTTATTTAAGTGAACTAGTCGCTACATGCATGCAGAAGAACTGGTGTCCTATTGACAGAATGGAGTAATTAGTTTTTGTGAGAGTGGTATTGCGCTCCGATTGGTCAGCGTCTTTTTTGTCAGATCTGAAAGGAAAATTCAAATCAGTATTCTTTGTTTTGTTTTACTTTTCAAGGAGTCAATTTTGTGCATTTGTGTATTTGATGTGTTGCAGGTCCACAGCCATTTCCCTCACAAACCTATCATCCTTGTTGGCTGGAACGTGGGTGCTCTCATCGCCTGCCATGTAAGCACACACACACACACACACACACACACACACACACACACACACACACACACACACACACACACACACACACACACACACACACACACACACACACACACACACACACACACCACCCACTGTTAACCTCTGTTGATTACCATTGTGTTCATCCAGTGGATGCGTAAGTCAAGTGAATGTGATAATTGAATTGTGTAACCTGAGCTGCTATTCTCTTCCCAACCTCCAGGTGTCACTGATGGAGTACCTAACGGCTGTGGTGTGTCTTGGTTTCCCACTGCAGACCGTGGACGGAGCCAGAGGGGTCAGATATTTGCATTCACTGATTAGCCTCACTGTACATTTTGTCACAATTGTTGAACTGTCAATTTTCCCATACCTGTTCCTTCATGTCCATCACCCAGTTTCAATCCCTATTTTTTTTCGTAAAGTTTCTTTCAAGCTATCTATTTGAGATGGGGAAGGGAGGGTTGTTCAGGGGAGATGAATAGCTTGAAAGCTTGAGGTTAAAAAGTGGATGTGTGGAGTGTGCTGGGCCTTGTGACCAACATACTTAGCATACCAAACTCAGCCGTTGGGCAACACCCCCCAGCTTGGGGACAAGCTTGATAAACTCAAATGAACTCGGCTGCCCACAACCTTCTCTGGAATGTCTTCTATAAACATTTCAAGAATCTCAATTACGGTATCAGCAATCCCAGTCACTGTGTTTTGCTGAAGTATCATTTTGTCATTGAAAGAAGTTGAGTTTTCTCCTCCATTTCTGTCTGTTTTGTAATACGCTAGATCAGGGTTTCTCAAACTTTTCGTGCCATTCCCCCCTTTAGAGGAAGGGTGTCATGTCTGGGCCCCCCTCGAGCAAAATGGTTACGAAAATACAAATAAATAGGCCTTCGTAAAGTTTATTAGAGCCTAATACACGTATATGGCCTATGATGTTCTCTAAAAATTAGTGAATAAATGAATGAATATATTGTGATTGTAAAGTGAATGTGTTGACTTAATGGCAAAGCAGAAAAGTATTAAAAAAGAAAAACCTTCTGACTTCACACGCCCCCCCTCCAATACCTCCGCGTCCCCCTAGGGGGGCTTCTGCCCCACTTTGAGAAACACTGCTCTAGATAAAGAGTTTCCAAACTTTACCATGGCATGGCTCCCACATACCGATATATTCCAGTCAAGGACCCCCTTGCGTGGGTCATGCCACGCAATTTTTCTTTGCATCCCCTTTCACAATCATAGTAGGAGGTAGTCAGTGCCCCACCGGAATATATAAAATGATAACTTGACAATAATAGTAGTAATGTTCAGAGATGCAATAGATTATTATAATGCCGCTCTTAACTAATGGGAATATTGTTAAGATTATTTTTGGTTTATTTTGGTGTACATTAGTTTTTACTGCACAAGCTTACATCAATACCCAGCTCCAAAACAGGTGTGGCTAATTAAGGGAGGTATGGAACACTGACGAGTAACTGTCAGTTTTTTGAATTTTAGAACTCTGCTGTAGAATGCTCAATGGCAACCACTGCTTGCTGTGAGGACTAATTAGGTGCTGTTTCCACGTAGCTGGATATTTTTATATGTGGATATTTTTTCTCCTGGTTGCATTGGTTTTGCATTGGTTTTGGCCTTCCGTTTCCACGTAGCAGATATTTAAAATCCAGGTATAAAAGGCAGGAGAAAAAAATATCGTATTTAGGGGGCTGAAACGCATTTGTTACAATGGAGGATTTATTTTTATCCACATGTTGCGTTTACACCTAAACAGGAGAAAAAAATACCCTGCTAAAAAAATATCCTGCTACGTGGAAACAGCACCTAAGTTAGATTACGTTATTTTTACTACAACTGCTATTCCCAGGCCCCAAAGGCATGCCCATGTTTAGCATTTTCTACAAGAATGCTGTCTACTTCAAATAAAAATTGTGCTATACTTCTCCTGCCAACCTGCCGCGGCACCCCTTTGCGGCCCCCCACGTGTCCCCGGCCCCCAATTTGAAAACCATTGCTCTAGATCCTTCTAATCTTAACTGGAGGCCTTATCAGTGTAGCTCTTGTGGTGTTTTTTGGTCATACTTTGTGTCAAGCCTGTCTCCTCTTGAATTACCAGAATCTTCAGCCAACTAACCTGAGCAATATTGGCTATTTTGCTTGGGAGTTGGTGTTAAGAATATGGACAAACCTCTGCTGGACATGAAGATGACAGTGCTGTTTGTGCTGTGTGTATTATATCATATAACATTATGTTATATTGCGTGTGTGTGTGTAGGATGTAGACGACCCTCTTCTGGACATGAAGACGCCGGTGCTGTTCGTTGTGGGCCAGAACGCTCTGCAGTGTGGAACTGAGAACATGGAGGAGTTCCGGGAGAAGATCAGGGCTGACAACAGCATGGTGGTGGTGGGAGGAGCCGACGACAACCTCAGGTGAAGCACCTGCAAACGTGCGTGTGTGTGTGTGTGTGTGTGTGTGAAGGGTCCTTAGAGGTCCTTAGGTCAGGTCACCTGCCCCCGTTGTGTGCGTGTGTGCGTGTGCGTGCGTGCGTACAAGGAATGTAAACCTGCTGTGCACGTCATACTGTCCTACTGTGGTACCTTAAAGGTACACTGTGTCAGATTTTTAGTTGTTTATTTCCAGAATTCATGCTACCCATTCACTAATGTTACCTTTTCCATGAATACTTACCACCACCATCAAATTCTAAGTATTCATTATGACTGGAAAAATTGCACTTTTCATACATGAAAAGGGGGATCTCATTTTTTCTGTGTTGTGTGCTTAGGATCAACTCTGCAAAGATGAAGACTGAAGGGCTTACTCAGACCATGGTGGACCGCTGTATTCAGGTGGGTGAATGACGTGTTACCAAACGACTCCTAATTTAGGTGCTGTTTCCACGTAGCTGGATATTTTTATATGTGGATATTTTTTTCTCCTGGTTGCATTGGTTTTGCATTGGTTTTGGCCTTCCATTTCCACGTAGCAGATATTTAAAATCCAGGTATAAAAAGCAGGAGAAAAAAATATCCTGTTTAGAGGGCTGAAACGCATTTGTTACAATGGAGGATTTATTTTTATCAAAATGTTGCGTTTACACCTAATCACGAGAAAAAAAATACCCTGCTAAAAAAATATCCTGCTACGTGGAAACAGCACCTTAGTCTAACTGGGAAAGCTGTTGTATTACAGAGGTGTCCTGGGCTGAGCTCTAGAAATTACATCAAGGCTCCACTAGGGGGCAAGCATGTGCTACGGATTTTCCACTGTTGTGTTTTTATGAGTGAAAGAGTCTCAGGGCTATTGGGTAGATGTTTATTCTGTACATTACACATTTGGGCCATTTCTTAAAGGTATTAGCTGTTAAAAATGGGGATTTTAAGCAGCATTAAGGTGTTGTTTGCTAAACCTGGAGTGCTAAGTACGTCCACGAATCTAAAAGCACTGCAGTTTAGAAAACCAATAAGCACTTGTGTTTGGCATGTCTAAATTCCATTTAGCCTACTTCTGCAGAATTAGTTGAGAATTTCTGTTTAGGGCTGTGCTGTAGAGTCGGCAATTGAACCATATTTAGGTGAAAAGTCTACTTACTGTGCATTGTAATGCATTCTGGGTTGCTGTTGTGCCTTGTGTGGCCCATGTGGGATTGAAGAGCAAGCATTGCTTGAAGCATGTAGCTGTGTTTAAGCATTCATTCATGAAGGCTGTAGCCGTGTCTGTTTTGTAGAAAGCTGCAATGACAATTGAAACACATGGTTGTACAAACTGTGATGCGTTGTAATGCATTCTGCGTTGCTGTTGTACCTTATGTGGGTCAATGTGGGAATGTGTAAGCATTGCGTGAAGGTGTATGTTGCTGTATGTTGCTGTATGTTATAAAGTGTATGTAGCTGTATGTTAAGTGTATGCATGAAGCTTGTATTCACGTCTGTCTGTCCGCGCAGGACGAGATTGCGGACTTCCTGACGGGCGTGTTGACGCGTGCGGACGGCCACGGGCATGGCGCTGGCGAGATGCGGGACATGGACACGGAGAAGAAGAAGAAGCCGCGCCGAGAGCTGCCCTTTGACCTGGAGCGGCCGCGACCCTCCTCGCCCTCCGTACGGGTGCCCATCTCGCCCTCCGGCTCAGAGGTCAGTACGCCTTACCTTAGTACACCTCTCATTACGGCTGCACAATGAATCGAAATTAGTGGTGGGCCGTTATCGGCGTTAATGTGCTGCGATAATGTGAGACTCTTATCGCACGATAAAGAAAATATCGCACATTAATCTATTCTCAAAATATGGGTTTGGAGTTTGGGTATGCACGTCACCATAGCGCTTCATTGACAGACGCTTTCAGACTGCACTCCAGTCGCATCGCCTCTCCACCTGTTGCTTCAGCAGACCTACTAAATATAAAGTGTTTGCATACTGAAAACATTAATCTCTCTGCCGTGGTAGGTGTTGTTTGAGTGCTTTTTCATAAGTGGTAGACTAAAGAGACGTTATTGTTTGAGGTGAAGCATAGAGAGACATTATTGTTTGTGAGTACCAGCCCGACATAGCCTACATTTCCTAACGCATTGTATGGAACACATAAACAACTTCCAGAAATCTTGCCTGTGCCATAATTGCAAAACATTCCTTGTCGTATGCATTTTGAAGATTGTCAAACTGAAACTGTCAATATCTAGCCTACTCTCGGTGAATGTTTTGCAATTGCGCATTTGTGTTTGCGACTCAGTGAGATATTCTCATGTCAGACGGTAATAAACCTCACGGTTGTCATGCTTGATTTTTTTTGTTTTTTGCAAACTGAATTCATTTCGAGTTGTAACTCCTCTGGCATTCTAACTCTGAGAACAACTGTCAGGTTTAGGCCAAATCGCCGTGGGCCAGTGCTGTAGGTTCTAGATATCCAGTAGCCTGGCTCTGCTGAAGGCTGCTGTGCCTACTGCGCGCAGAGCTCCTCCCTCTCTTAAAGGAGCCGCCGCTCTTTTTAAGAGTCAGTGGTTGATTCTCTCTCTCTCTCTGTCTCTCTCTCTGTCTCTCTCTCTCTCTCTCTCTCTCTCTCTGTCTCTCTCTCTCTCTCTCTCTCTCTCTCTCTCTCTCCCCATTAAAAATGTTTGATAGATTTTCTGTATTTGCCTCTACAACTTGTAGTGCTGTTCATTTTGACTAACTGTAAATGCTTCCTAACATATTGGACACACTTTACACATATTGCAGTTATTTTTTCATCACCAAGTATCAACATGACCATTTTTTGAAGATGAGATGCATTTTGGAAAAAAGAGATGAGCTCTGGTCTAATGCGCCATCTGTCTTAAGAAATTTTTTCGGCATTATTTCGCTAGCGTGCCTATTCTGAATGAGTCATTTTGATATAGATTAATCTAGATTAATTTCATAATGACGGTGAGATTAATCTAGATTAAAAAAATTAATCTGTGCCCACCCCTAATCGAAATGTAAATAAAGTCTGTTTTTTTATGTGCAATGATTACATATCGTGGCGGTGACGATGTAATTGTGATCGCACGGGGGGCAATATAGTGACCTGCCTTTGGGCGTCCTTGAAGAACCTTTGACTGATATGTCCCTCTCGTCCTCCTGAGACATGGCGAGTGTGTTTGTTTCTGTAGCATTCAGCAGTGCATCTCTGGTTCACTGTGTGTGCGTGTTAGTGGTGTGGATCAGCACTGCCCTCACGATCCGATTTGATCACGATTCGGGAGGTAGCGATTTGCTTCGTTTCGATTCTATGCGATCAGATCCGTTCCGATTCAATTCTACCATGTATTACAATGCATTACATTTCTACTGAAAGCAAAGCAAATGTTTAATCAGTCATGATGAGGCAATACAAGTAGTCAGATACTGAGCAAGAATTTATTGGCTGTTTTCTGTATCAGTCTGTATCAGTCTGTATCAGTCATGCAATGTTTTGAAGTGCCTTTATTTAATTTAACATTCATTTGCTCCCGAAATATCCATGGAAGTAATTGAAACTTAAAACAATTGCTGGATAGATTCTGGAACTTGCTGGATCGATTCTGGATCGTCCATGCCCCGCATTGGATTGCATCGCTGAATCGATCATTGTTGACACCACTAGTGCGTGTGTGTTTGCTTCCTTCTCTTCCTGCTCCTCTCAGGACATGTCGAGTGTGTGCAGCAGTCCCACGTCCAGCCCTAAGCCCAAGACCACGGGCCTGTCCCCGGCCCAGAAGTCCAGCCTCATCACGGCCACCCAGCTGCTCAAGACACACATGCAGCGCACAGGGACTGTGCTCACACACAAGCAGGCACAAGGTAAAACGCAGTGTAACACACACATACTGTACACACAAGCAGGCTCAAGGTAAAACGCAGTGTAACACACACACACACACAGTACACACACATACACACAAGCAGGCACAAGGTAACAAAACCCAATATTCACACTAAAAGACACATTAAACCGCATTTCTAACAAACAGTCACAACTTATCCCATCAACAATCATGCACGTTAACTCTTAACACACACACACACACACACACCACACATTCACACACACTAAAGCACGCACAAATTGCCACACATGGCATTGAATGTGTGGTCGACACATGAACAGTTCGCAGTTCACACAGTTCACAGTTCACACATCAACCACATCTCAGTACCCACAGTCATCCAGTGCAGTAGCTTTGAACACACGCATGATGCACACGCTGTGAGACCACACAGGCAGCAAGTGTGAGTGTGTGTGTATGTGTGTGTGTGTGTGTGTGTGTGTGTGAGTGTGTGTGTGTGTGTGTGTGTGTGTGTGTGTGTGTGTGTGTGTGTGTGTGTGTGTGTGTGTGTGTGTGCTGATGTATGCAATAGGTGCTTTTTTGACGAGTGTCTGCATGGAGTGTGTCTCTGTGTGTGTCTCTGTGTGTGACTGTGACTGACTGACTCTGTGTGACCCCCCCCACCCCCCTTGGTTCCTCTGAAAAGACAGGATCTGAGTGTGCGAGTGAAATGTCTCCTTTTTCTTTTCTGTCGTTTTCTCCTCTCTGCCCTCCCCTCTCATGATCCCTTGAGTGTGTACCCCATTCTCCTCCCCCTCCTTCTTTCCCCTTGCCCTTTTCGTCTTTTCTTTTCCTTCCTCCCATCCTTTCCTTCCTTCCTTCCTTCCTTCGTTTCACTCGTCTCTCTCTCTCTCTCCATCTCTCTCTCTCTCTCTCTCTCTCTCTCTCTCTCTCTCTCTCCCTCCCTCTCTGTATCTCAATGTGTTCCATTCTCTGCAGCTCAGTTTGCAGCTTTTATGAAACAAAACATGCTTGTGAGGAAAAGCCTTCCTCCTGGCACGCCCTCCTGCCTCTTCGGTGAGTAGCTCTCCGGCCTCCTGCCGCCTGCTCACACGCCAGCCTGTCCCTCTGTTTCTCTTTTTTTTCTCTCTCTCTCTTTCTTATATTCTCTTCCTGTCGTCTGTTCTGCCACCGCTCTCACACTTTATGCCTGTCCTTCAGCTTCTGTGCTCTCTGTCTCTGTCTGTCTTTCTTCTTTTACTCTTCTTTATCCTTAAGTGCACATGGCTGTCCCTGCACTACTCTCGTTCACTCTCCTTTTCTTTTCTATCTCTCATCGGTTCTGCCTTCAACTGACACGCCTGTCCTCCCTCAACTCTCGTCCTCTCTCTCTCGTTCTTTCTTTCGTCTACTCTGCCTTCTGCTGTCATTTCTCTACACACTCACTGACAGGGGCACTGCCACACTTGCTCAGAGGCGAGCACACACACACACACACACACACACACACACACACACACACACACACACACACACACACACACACACACACACACACACACACACACACACACACACACACACACACACACACGCATGCACTTAACTGGTGAATGAAACCACAGTTCATCCGGTGATGTCTCCGTTTTTATCATCTCATTTTGGTTTTCAGTGTTTATAGCTCACTGTGAGCCATGCATCATAACCTGGTGTGTTGCTTTGATCACAATAATCTGCACAGACTTCTATGATGAGGTTATGAGATCACTTGTAAATTTGTAAACATTGTTTGAACAGTGTTTTTTTCCCTGTAATTTAAAATGCGGACAAACAACAACAAAGCTTGTTCAAAGAACATCATAATTTAAAGTCTCGTTAATGACGTCTGACATTTTGTTTAACGTGTTTGCCCTTTCTCCTCCTCTTCCTCTTCCTCTTCCTCTTCTTTTCTCTCTATATCTTCATCTCTCTCTCTCTCTCGCTCTCTCTCTCGCTCTCTCTCTCTCTCTCTCTCTCTCTCTCTTCCAGTTCCAGTGTCGAGTGAGCCGTCAGAGGGTCTGGACCGTGAGGACCTGCGTGTTCACCTGAAGCGGCGTCAGACTCCCAGCCCCACGCCCAGCAAGGCCTCCAAGAGGGCCAAGATCAAAGTCACCATTGTGTCCCACACCGGGGCCGGGGGAGAGGGGGGCGGCAATGTCAGCTCAGCCGGTCAGGAAGGTGAGCAGTGACGACCAGCATCAAGAAAAAGATTGAATTTTCTCTGTATTGTGTCCCTGCTGGGATGAGAGATGGGAGAGGAGGTGGGAGTGGGAGCCAGCAGAATCAGCTTGGCTGAGCAGGAAGGTGAACTCCGCATCATCACCACCTCCCCTTTAAAAGGGCAATGCCGATTTCATATACAAGCGACCAATGCGGCTGAGGCGGAGTGTTCCATTATTCTCTCCTGGGAATTGGTAGGGAGGCGGTTGGTGAACGAGTGTGAAGGGAAAAAAAAGTTCAAATTGGCTGAAAAATATGTAATGAGGAGCGGTGGTCATCAAGCGGCAACCAATGCTCTTACTTGAAATGGCGTGACGTTAGTAGTAACAAAAGCCTTTAAGCCTGAATGTATTTAAATTAAAATGTTAAAATGGTCCTGTTGGTTAACATCACACTTCACTACTGCTAGCAAAATAGAGTGTTGCCATTAAGAATTAGTTTGCCTCTTAAATTTAACGTCTCTCCAATTGACGTTCAGAACACAGACACTCAAAGCGGTGATAGTGTTTTGAGGCGGGAGCTTTTCGCCTGTATGTAACATGGGCTGAAATGTTCTGTGTATTGTGTTCCATCTGGGGGCCGTAGTAGAGGGGGATGGGAGCCAATGCTAGGTCGGTTGGCTAGGAAGGTGAGCGACAACATGGACAATTAACTCATTGGCTGCCTTGGACGGCGAATGACGTAATTTCGAATAGTGACGCCCCCTGCCTTTGGCGGCGTCCGCCAATAATTGCGTTTTTTTACAGCCACTCCTTGAGGACGGTCTGACCTATGTTGTGTATAAATTTCACGCCTCTACGCATGTTCTAACTGTTCCTGTAGGTGGCAGAAATGTCCTTAGGAACAGTCAGGGCAGGGCATTAGCTCAGAGCAAGAGGAAATGTCAAGACAAAAACATCCCCTTTTACTATTATAATCTCAAAAGTAGCATAGCAAATTCATTTTTGAAAGTAAAGCACCTGTGACTGTAGTATACTTTCTTACCCTCTGATTTTAACACAGGTAGGCTACTGATTTTAGTGTCAGAGCCTCACAAAAAAAACTTCCTCTCATGAACATGAACATGAATACAACTCCCCCCTTTTGCTATATAGCTAGTAGGCATTGTAGCTAGCTTGCCCAAAATACACCATGTTCAACCAGAGATGATCTGTGTGGCAACCGTTTCTGTTTGGATATGTGATCAGCCTACACAATATCAGGATGATGTGTACAAAAGATCATCTAACAGGAAAATGCACTAGTATGGGGACTGGTGGTGATAGTAGTCACCTCAGTTGGGGATGCTAGTTCGCTACGCTAGTTAGCTAGCACGAAATCGCTAACAACTTACAACTAAGCCTAAATAAAGGAGCCTTGGTAAGTCAACTATTTTAACTCATTCTACAGTTACTTTTTATGGATCTGTACAGTATGATCAGCTTACTGTATCATCCAAAAAAGACAGGGGGGTTGCAGATTCTTGAAACAGAGTAGCCTTGTGTGGTCAGACCAGCTGTGATTCGTTCCCCAACGAGAAGAGAGCACAAATAATCAGAGGGAGGACGATGAGACAGTATTTCTGTGAGTTTACGGAGTTACGTGCACCTGCTGTCATGATCCATTGTGCGCGCCAGCAACAAACCAAAACAGTCTTGTTTTCGAGCCCACCCCGTTATATTTCCGTACATTATTAGGTTCAAAAGATCATACAAACGATCTTTTGTTCAGGCTACAGATGACAGAAGACTCTGTAATTGCATCTGATAGGTTTGGTGTTGTTAGGACGATGTTATTATGGGCAAAAACGTTTGCAATTATAGTTCTACTTCAAATGGCGTTTTCTCAGCTTTTTGGCTAGAAAGCAGCATTTTGGCGAATTCCACTTATTTTCAACAGATGATTATGAAAGAACGGAAAGGGGTAGAGAGACACCGTTTTTTTCTGGTGACAGATGATAATCTAATTTGTGTTTTGTTAGGTATGGTGTTGACATAGACACAGAACTCAATTGTCTGTGAGCCTCCAAAAAACACTCAAAATGCTGAAAAATCTCTGGCACTGTGGGTTACTCTTTTATGAAAATGACTGGCAGCCAATGAGTTAATGAATAATTCTGCAATAAATAGTTGTAGTCACAGGACCTTCCACTTCGCCTTCCACTTTCATCAGTCACGTCAAACACACACAAACATCTGAGTTTCTTTATGCTTGTTGTTTGGTCAGAGCACAATCCTGTCTTAGAATAAAAATACTAAATGCCATTTGGTGGTAATCCTAAGGTATAAGGGTTCTGCTAGGCAGGGAGATGTGACTCAAAAGCAGTATCATACATTTGGGCACCATAAACAGAATAGCAACAGAAAAGCGTTTTTATGTGCACTCGATGCATACTTTTGGAAAACACAAGCGTTTTTTATTCAAGCAGTCTAGACTGAGCTGTGTTACATAAGCAACAATAATAAACAATGGTGATTAACAATAATGGGTGCAAAGTCACAGTGGAGCAGTGCAACAAAGCTGCAAAGTTGCTTTGATGAAGTGAGCGAAACTGCAGCCTCAAACACATCAATATGGCAACATTCTTTTCCAAGTACCTCCTTCCAAAAATGTATCAATACTTCTGTTGTACTGATATATCACCCAGGGCTTAGTTTTATGCGCAGAATGGAAATAACAAAGTAATACTCAATTTCAAGGCTGCACAGTCCCTTTTCAGTGCTTGAGAGTGTTCAGTTTTTGTGACTATTGGCATTCACCCTGCAACCCCAAGAGGGGGGGGGTGTATAAACGTCAAATGATTTAGAAAAGATGCACAGCGCCATAACAGCAGCAGTCAGGGTTGAAATGGTGCGGCCCTATTTTTATATTGCCACACAAGGCCGCTGACAGCTTTGGCCGGGCCCAGGGCAGAGTCATACCATTCATACCCTATTCTGGGCCCAGGACAACTGACCCCTTTTCACACCTCTGTCGGCACACAGCTTTGACTTTTCACACCTCGCTCCTTTTTTACTTTCACCTCATTCGCTCATGCAGAGAAGATATTTGAACGGGAAAATAACCATTTTTAGCTCCGTGTCAGTTCCCTTGCTGGTGCCGGTGATTGGTGGGTTTGTCCAAAAACTTAAAAAATATGTGAGCGGTGAAACAGCCCCACTGAATTTTTATGCTACGTCTGAGGGCGAGGGGGTCAGTAGAGCGGTGGGGGTTGGGGTGGAATGGAAGGATTTTCCTGCACGCATGGAAAGTTTCCTAAAGCTTTAAAAAAGGGGAAGAAGAGGGGGGTAAGAAGTGTGTGTTTGTGTGTGCTTGTGTTTCTGTGTGTGCTTGTGTGTGTGTGTGTGTGTGTGTGTGTGTGCGTGCGTTCGTGCGTGTGACTGACCGGTTTTCCTCTTGGTTGTAGGGTGCTCGTCCCTGAAGCCCCTAACTGTGTGTGTGTGTGTGTGTGTGTGTGTGTGTGTGTGTGTGTGTGTGTGTGTGTGTGTGTGTGTGTGTGTGTGTGTGTGTGTGTGTGTGTGTGTGTGTGTGTGTGTGTGTGTGTGTGTGTGTGTGTGTGTGTGTGTGTGTGTGTTACTGACCTGTTTTCCTCTTGGTTGTAGGGTGCTCGTCCCTGAAGCCCCTAACTGTGTGTGTGTGTGTGTGTGTGTGTGTGTGTGTGTGTGTGTGTGTGTGTGTGTGTGTGTGTTACTGACCTGTTTTCCTCTTGGTTGTAGGGTGCTCGTCCCTGAAGCCCCTAACTGTGTGTGTGTGTGTGTGTGTGTGTGTGTGTGTGTGTGTGTGTGTGTGTGTGTGTGTGTGTGTGTGTGTGTGTGTGTGTGTGTGTGTGTGTGTGTGTGTGTGTGTGTGTGTGTGTGTGTGTGTTACTGACCTGTTTTCCTCTTGATTGTAGGGTGCTCGTCAGTGAAGCCCCTGACTGTAACCATGGGAGCAGCTACGGCAGCCAAGGAGCTCTCTGGACTCCTCACCGCACAAAGGTAACCCTGTCTGCTGCTCACACACATAATCTACACACACACGTAATGTACACATTACTTACCTGTACACACACACACACACACACGTCACACATAATTTTGCATACTCACTCACATACACTGTGGTCACTTTCTCACACTTACATAAGCTTGTGTGCGCATGCACGCACGCACACACGCACGCACGTACACTCGCAGACACATACACTCCTGTACACACACAGACACGTACACAGAGAGGCCGTTCAGGTCAGGTCAGATCTCTAGTTTATTCCAGTTGGCCCATTTCGTGTGGTTGGGGTATTTACTCAGTTTGCACATAAGTCAAGATGCTTGCTCTCCCGCCGCCTCTACACTGCTTCCCTCTGGCCTGAAAAATGTGCTTCCCAGACGCCTGGACTGACTCAGCAGAAGAGAAGAGAGGCCAGTGGATGAGTCTACACACACACACACACACACACACACACACACACACACACACACACACACACACACACACACACACACACACACACACACACACACACCGTTCCCTAGCCTGCAGTTTGTAGACTTGGACTGGCCCCTGTCCTCTCTGCACTCCACTGACTGCACTGCACTGAGTGCCAACAAGTGATCTCATGGCTCCACAATGGGTGCTACAGCGTTGTTATTACTGTGTGTGTGTGTGTGTGTGTGTGTGTGTGTGTGTGTGTGTGTGTGTGTGTGTGTGTGTGTGTGTGTGTGTGTGTGTGTGTGTGTGTGCGAGTGTGTGAGTGTGTGAGAGAGAGGGGAGGGTGGGGGGAGACGCATACAAAGACTGATGTTTGTGGATAAATCTTCGCCATCTTGCCTGCAGTTTGTAGACTAGACTGGCCCTCATCTGCTCTGCACTCAACTCAGATCCACTACAATGGGTGCCAGCTAAGTGATGTCACGGCTTCACAATAGATGTTAGTGTTATTACATTGTGCAAATGTGCAGGCCACTTGACCAACAACAGCAGCAGCAGCAGCAGCAGCAGCAGTCTGTGTGTGTGTGTGTGTGAGAGATGTAAAGACTGCAGTTTGTGAAGATGAATCTAGCACTGCTCCCTTGCCTGCATCTTGAAGGCTGGCCCACGTCTACACTGCACTCCATTACACTGGGTGTCAGCTCTGATCTCAGGGATCCACAATGTTTCTTACAGCGTTATTGCATTGTGCAAAATGTGCAAGTTGAAAAATGAGAAAAGGTCGCTCCATGCATAGGTTTCTTTATTACACAGACTCGTTTCGGCGCTCTGCCTTCCTCATTGTGCAAAATGTGCAAGCCAATGGTGCGTGTGTGCGTGCGTGCGTGCGTGCGCGTGTGTGTGTGTGTGTTCGTATGTGTGTGTGTAAAGACTGGGGTTTGTGAGCCGTGAGCGGTTACTTTAGATGGGCGGGTTCCTGTGTCTGTCCTGACTGTGTGTGTGTGTGTGTGTGTGTGTGTGTGTGTGTGTGTGTGTGTGTGTGTGTGTGTGTGTGTGTGTGTGTGTGTGTGTGTGTGTGTGTGTGTGTGTGTGTGTGTGTGTGTGTGTGTGTGTGTGTGTGTGTGTGTGTTTCTCTTCTCTTCAGGGCTGGTCTGGCGGAGGTTTCCAGTGCCAGCTTTCACAACATCCAGAGCTGCTCCACCTCACCTGCCCAGGGCACCACTCCTGCCACCAGCCAGGGTAAAAACACACACACATACACACACACACACACACACACACACACACACACACACACACACACACACACACACAAATGTATAGCATGCCCACATCCACAGGTGTACAAGCACTCCTGCGCTCCCCTTTTTTTTTCCTCCATCCCACTGGAGGCAGATTCCCCGGGTTCAGGAAGCAAGCTCCCTGCCACATCAATTTGTTCCAGCCAATTTAATGAACCAGCTGATCTTAATCACCACACTCATTCGGCTGAGGTTGATGAGCTAGTAGTGTAATCACCTGTATTCACAGCACAGGCAGAAAGAACTGGATGGACTTTGACTTTCTTAGGTGCCGTTTCCACGTAGCCTGATATTTTTAAATGTGGATTTCTTTTCTCCTGTTTACATTGGTTTTGGCCTTCAGTTTCCACGTAAGCAAAGCCCACATCAAATATCGGGCTTTAAAAATATCCAATTTAGGGGGCTAAAATGCATTTTTTACAATGGAGTTTTTATTTTTATCCACATGCTGCGTTTCCGGCTAAACAGGAGAAAAGCAATATATCCATATTTAGAAATATCCGGCTACATGGAAACAGCACCTTTGTCCAGTTTGTCCACCTCTGCACTATCATGGTTTCATTTAACTTTTAATATTGCTACTGGAGACATTGAGAATGGACTAGCTCCGAAACGTCTGTTTCTCCAGTTAACCTTAGACTTCTGTTGTTTAATTTCGGCTTCAATACACTTTTTCACACAAGCCTTGTGTGCGCCTCCTTTTTTCCATTATCTTAAGTGATTACTCATTTTTGGGAGTACACGCACCAAGCAATACACGGGTGTTAAGTGCAGGCGCAGACGCCGACCTTTGTTGGTCTTTTGTCATCATTGCAAAGGTGCAGTTAAGGATTTTGTGTTAGAATCAGAGCATGGTTCATGATCTTGCCATTTCATATATTCTTGCAATGCAGCTCATATGCGTAAAGCATGGTTCTGTAAAGCCAATCAACAAAATGTTGGCTTAAATCATTAAAATAAACAGGGTTCTAAATTAACACCAGCCAACCAGCCAAATGCAGGTGAAAATTAAGTTTGGCTGGTAGAAAAGAAAGAGTACTAGCCACTTTTACTGATGGCAAGTGTATGTTTGGCTAGTGCGATTAACACCAAGAAGCCAAGTTGATTTAGTAAATATGCTAGTAAATATTAATTACATTTTTAGTAAATATTCTTGAAAACTTTTGGCAATAGGCAGCACTGTTTCAACAAGCAGTGTAGTTGCAATACCTACTCTGCCTACAATCCTACACAGATAGCACCTTTGAAGTGCTATCTGAACCCCTTCCTCCTCCTCCCCCTCCTCCCTTTCCTCCCCCTCCTCCCTTTTCTCTCCCTCTCTCTCCTCTACCCCATCATCATCCTCCCTTTCCTGCTGCTCATCTCCCCCTCCCTTCCCTTCTCTCCTCTTCTTTCTCATTTTTTCCTCCCTCTCATTCTCCTTTTCATCCTCTTCTTCCCTTTCTTCCTCTACTCCATCCATCCTCTTCTTCCTTCCTTCCCCTACTCATCTTCATCCTCCTCTCCCTCCTCTCTCCTCCCTTCTCCCTCCTTCCCAGGGGTAGATCATGCCCCTGGTCTTGCACGGTCTGCTGAGCATCTTCAAAGTGAAGCCATCTTCGTTAAGTGGATTTCTGCTGCTCTCCATTGTGCTCCGCTGTAGGGCTCCCGACAAAGGGGATTTGCATCAGGGGCCGGCGGAGAAGCACTCTGTAACCTCCGCCAGCCGTCGTCTAGATGGAGGCTCCGGTCTAGATGGACGAGTTCCCATGTTAAATCACAATAGAGAGATTGCATAAAGGAGCACTAGATGGATGCGTGTGCAAATCGCCATGTAAATAGAGCGGAGGGCATAGAGGAGCTTTACTTTCAGTATTATGTGTGTGTGTTGATGGGTGAAAACATGGAAGATGCACAACTCTCCTCCAGACTCCCTCTGCAGCCTCCTTACTTAGCAGTCCACCCCCACTGTGTCCTGACTCCTGACCTTGTGTTTGTGTTTGTTTTTGTGTGTGTGTGCGTGACGTGTTTGTGTGTGTGTGTGCGTGCCGTGTTTGTGTGTGTGTGTGTGCGCCGTGTTTGTGTGTGTGTGTGTGTGTGCCGTGTTTGTGTGTGTGTGTGTGTGTGTGTGTGTGTGTGCGTGCGTGCCGTTTTTTGTGTGTGTATTTTGCTCCTATGTGTAGCTCCCTCGGCCAGTAGTCTGCTCCAGGGCCTGAGTTTCAGTCTGCAGGAGATTGTGACCAAGTCCCCCAGCCTCCCCTCCACAGCTGCCACTGACACGCAGGTAGCGCATACTGTTGTGTGGAACATTTTTGTTGCTATTCATTTTTTTTACCTTGTGCAGTTTAACTTTATTTTATTTCATTGATTTTACTCACAGCACCGCCCTATGCGTTGTAGATGACTGGTTGGTGCTTCTGAAACCTCAAAATATGTTTTATTATTATTATTTATAGGTAACTCAGTGGCACGGGTGGTGGATATGGGCGTTATGTTGAGTTTTGTTGTGGTGATGTGTGTGGTGGTGCTCCCTAGATCAGTAGCATGTGCTTCATGTGGATGGCGGAGCAGCACATATGCTTTGGATTACAGACTGCTGCTCCAAGGGTGTACATTTGTGAAGGATGAAACAGACATTTGAATTTCCCTGATCAGAAACACTGGCAGTTATATTGATTGTCATTGTTATGTTAAAAAAAAAAACGTGCTTTCAAATATCTTCGCATTCAGCCTTGCCAACACATCAAAGGCAAATGCCTGGCTCTTCTGCTTACTCTCTGTTTTTACTGCCCACACCTCAATTTTCTGCCAAAATTCCTTTTTTTCCACCCTGAAATCATTTCATAAGTTTTTGCTGCCCTTTGCCATGCGCTTCCATGTTGATTTTGAGTGACTGCAACAAACTATTATGTTGGGAGTAGTGATATCCAACATACACACTGCAGATGGGCATAGTGGGGGTTGGGAGGAAAGGTTGCAGACAGAAAATACCCTAAAGAAATGAGACCAACAAAAAATGCATTACGAATAAATGAGAATCCATTTTTTCACTAGTCAGTACCCGTAGTCCTCTGGGCGCCCTAAAAAGACCATGCCATGCTTCATAACAACAAACAGTAGCGTCGATGATGAATAGCTCCCTTTTTGGGCACTACAGGTCACCGTACAGAAAGTACAACATAATATTATAACTTCATGGTACAGCGTAGCCTACTCTAACTTTGCCAAGTGCATGCACAGTGTGGATAGATACATCTGTTGTATTGATCCAAGGCTGGGAAATAGAAGCATAGCAGCAGCAGCAGAAAAGATGATTAGATAAATTAATTTAAAAAAGCAACATCTGCTATAAAATGCTATATAAAATAAAATCATGTACAACTGACTACCATATAGTAAAACACAGTACAGCCTATCTCGCTCAATGTAGATGGAATGGAATCGAATCAAATCGAATAGAATAGAATTGAGTTGAATGGAATACAAAACAAAGTCTGGCCTGTTTTGCCTGTGAGCACTGCACTCCAGGCTCAAGCACACATCTGATGTGCAGGCTGTGGCCCAGCCCAGGTGATAAAGAGGCGGCAGAAGCAAAGCGAAGTGAAGCGCTACACTGGCTCAGAGCACAAGGGACACTTTATTTATTTTCCTGGTTAGCCTGCTTCTCTTTATTGGTGTAAGCCTGGCCACCACATTACCCCAAGGGAGGAGAGCCTGTGGGTCAACCTGGGGGAAAAAGATCTCCCTCACTCTCACACACACACACACACACACACACGCCCACACCCAAGAACAGGTGCAGGGAATGTGGTCGGAATATGGATGGCGTGTCGGTTGGTAACAAGTGTGCCTTAGTGCCTGACCTCCAAACTGCTGAGTGTGTCTCCATTTCGCAAAGCCAGTTCCTCCCCGGCTTTTCATTTATTTTATGTTTCGAAAAAATTTACAGTTGTTTCATTTTTATCCTGTTGCATATGTCAAACATAAGTAATGTCTGTAGTGTTGGGAGGTGGTTGAAGAGAAATGCTGTGCCATTATCCTGTATGATCTTGATCTCCATAGGGAGTATAAGTACCACAGTAGATGGAGGAGCACAAGTTTCTTTCAACTCTTCTGCTACAGTTGTGGAGTGCTGCAGCATGCTTTAACTCTTCATTCTCTCACTCTCCTCCTTGTCTCTCCTGTGCTTATATCTCCCTCCTCTCTCTTCTCTCCTCTCTCTCCTTCTCTCCTCTCATCTTGTTCCTCTCTCTTATACTCTGCTCTACTCATCCTTCTCCTCCTCTTTTTTCCGCCTCCTGCTCTTTGCTCTGCTCCTCTCCCTCCTCCTCTTCTTCTCCTCCGCTTTGTCTCTTCTCCCTTTTCCTGTCCTCTCTCTCCTCATCCTCTCCCTCCTCCCCTCCTCCTCTTTCTCTCTACTGTCTCCTCTCATCCCTTCTCAGGTATCGGCCGGCGTGGGTGGCAAGCCCCAGGTGCTGGCTTCCCTGGCCAGCAGCTCCTCGGCGGGCAGCAGCAGCAGCGGAGGAGGAGGCATGGGTGGCACGCTGGTGCGCGCGGTGCCGCTCGTCTCCGGGGGCGCGGGCTCCTCGCCGTCAGGGCTGGCCAGCAGCAAGGCCACGGCCATCCACCAGCTGCTGACCAACGGCGGCCTGGCCAAGCTGGCCTCTAGCCTGCCGGGCCTGGCCCAGGTCTCCAACCAGGCGGCCGCCGGTACGTCACGCGCCGCCAAGCAGCGGAGGCCCAGATGAGAGGGGGAGGGAGGGAGAGAGAGAGTTGGGAATAAGGGAGATGTTATGGGATGGTTCACCCAACCCTAATCATCTGTGACACCCCCCCAACAGAACGCCAGGGCCTCACCTTGTGTACGTGCAGGCGAATTACGTGAGGGCTTTGAAATATGCCCTTCAAACTCTTAAGCTCCTAGTCCCCAAAATGTGATGAGGGATGGAGTAGATTAGGTGGGATACACTCCTCCTCTTCTGTATGCAGTGGAGTGGAGTGGAGGGGTTAGAGGGGTTAGATGATCCCACAACCACCCCTCACATACACCCCCATCAGCCTCTCTGCCTCCTTCTAACACACATGCATACTTCAGCCCCCTCCCTCTGCTATGGAAGGGTCCAGTCCTTACCAGGAGGGGGGGGGTAGGTGAGGACTAGAGGTGTATGAAAAGACCGTAGCCATGTTCCTGGCCTGTGTAGCCACAAATACAGTCTCCCAGTCAGTTTCAGGAGGTGACGAGGCAGGTTTCTTAGTGTGGGGCGCGATTGGGCCATGTACATTTATTTTTGTAATGCAGGAAATGTTGGAATGAAGCTTGCAAATGTGTATTGTAGTTGGTGTTCTGGTAGGACTGCGAGTTTGTATTATAGTTAAGTACAGTTGGTTCTACTAGGGATAAGGGAGAAAAAAAAAACATGTCTGAGTTATCCCTTGTCTGAATGATGTTTCCATGGAAAATAATTGTGTTAATCAGAGCCCCCTTCTCCCAACCACTTTTGTTTTTCTTTCTATTTTCTTTGTCCTTTTCTACATGTTTTATTCTGTTGCATGTTGTTGCGACTGTAACTTGTTGGAAGTGTGTCAAACCCTTGGAAGCTTCATGTTATATGCTCCACCCTCTGCTTCAAGTCTCACTGCCTACTTTTTAGAAAACATCTTGTTAGCTTGATTTCCACCACAGTTCTGGAAGCCCTGCTAATATTAAATGTCCATCTTTGTTGCTTTCTCCGTATTTCCTGTTTGTTGTTTTTTCCTTCATTTTGTTCATTCATTTGCTTTGTTTATTATTTGCTTTCTTCTAAATGTGTGGGGCATGGAGCACTTCAATGGAACATTATTATACAATGTTAACACTACAGGGTATGTCCATTCACAAATAATGACCAACACTAAGCCATAAGTGTATGTTCTCCAGTGTCCACTCCATACCCACACTCAACATTTTCCACCTCAATTTGTTACAAACATTTTTTATAAAGCTTGCATACATATGAACACATCCATTAAAAAGTTATGAGTGCTAATATAGAAATGGCTGAATGTTGGATTTAACTGCTTATACATGACTGATAATAACTGAAGCTCTATAACCATGAGTGTTGCTTAATATTGGAATTGGACTTATTAGCATATTTCATTATAATGGCTAAGGAGAGCAGTCATCAGTATGCATAAATAGTTATTAGTACATATGTACATTATGTAATAAATACATTGTAAGCCGTTGGTAAGGAATGTGAAGACTTCATAGAAATTATTACCAAAAGGACACGGCAATGAATTAAGGCTTGAACAAAAATGACACGTCAATTATTCCAGTTTTGTTCGATCGCAATAAAAACTGAAAAACAAATGGTGCTTTCAATTTCTTACTCCCCTTTGACATGGTAGTTGTTTTGGGATAGTGTATTAGCAGCACAGTTTTTCAACTGAAATTACAAATGTGTTGAAGACGCAGAAACAATCATGGACCCATTCACAGTCCCGATAGGGGATCATCAACAATTACCATGAAACCTGTGAGCTCAAGTGTAGAGGTTGTTCAAGAATATAAGGATGTGCTGCTGAATACAAGGTGTGTCTAAAGGAAAAAGGCAGAACGGTTCCATGGAACCGGTGCAGATGTAAAAGCCCTATTTTTAGTGTGCATGCCTACTAGTTCCATTTAAGTACTCTTGGTCATGTGTGTGCTTAATCGTTTTATTTATAGTCATTTTGATTTGAGCTTTTCCCCCTTCATGTAATAACCTTCACATGCTATACGCTTCATGTTGCATAATTTTCTGTTCATATCCCGCTTCTCTCTCTCTCACACACACACACACACACACACACACACACACACACACACACACACACACACACACACACACACACACACACACACACACACACACACACACACACACACACACACACACGGAAAGTTAAGACCTAAACCATGTTGATGTACTGCACATGAAGTAGCCTATAGCCATCCTGAGCAGATGAGATGGATGAATGAGTAGAAAAGTCATTTTGCAAATCCTGTATTAGGATGCAGCAGGCTAGTAGCTTAACTGCCTGATGCTTCCACCCAATGTCATGGGCCTCTGGCACACTCACTCACGAACGTGGAGTGATGATGTGGAAGCAGCTGATGCCTCAGACTTGATAGCTGTGTCGTCCCAGGCAGCACTGCCATGTGTTTAGAAGACGGATTTTCAGTTGAGTCTTTAAAATGAGATCTCTTTTATCAAATGGCTCAGAGGCAGTGCACAGTCTTAGAATGAATCAATATCAACAGCAGTTTATAAAAATATCTGTAGAAATATCCCACTATTAGTGGGGGGGGGGTACCACTTTCTGTGACTTGGCTCTGCTGGTGGATGAGAATTTATTTGTGCTCCTACTTGAGGTGTGTGCCTGCGTGCTTGTGTGTGTGTGAGTGTACAAGCACTCGCAAGCGAAAGTCTGCTGCACTGGACCTCTTCCATAATCAAACACTAACATTGTGCTGCAGCCAGTGATGGCCCTGGTGTGTAATTGAAATGATGACTGGACTTATTCCCAATCCCTTCTGACGTAACAATTTAGTGGTGCACATCTACAAACCACTTTATAGCAATTGCTGAGGTCGAATAATACCCACCCCTGTGTAAGGTAGGTTGCATTTGTGTTAAATGGCATATTCGCCCAACCACTTTTGTGGTAGTTGTAGCACTGTGAAATGATGTGTGTCATCCCCAAAAGAATTAGTCTAATTGGCCGAATGACAACAATATGTTGGGAAGTTATTGTGGTGTTAAATGGTGTAAGCACCGACCTCCCTCCCCAGTAGCTGTGGTTGTGTTGAGTAGTTGTATTGCCCATTACACTCTATGGGAGTTTGTACAGTGAACCAGATGGGGAGGACAACCAGGTCTAATTTCCCGGACTATAAGAATTGGATCCTCAGTACATTGTACATTGCGAAAGCTGTTACCACCAGCCCTGTTTGTGGTAATTTTTGGAGGGATAGTGTCTAGGGCAGTGGTTTTCAAATTGGAGGCCGGGGGCCGCGAAGGGGTTTTAGAGGGGCCGCGGCAGGTTGGCAGGAAAAGTATAGCACAACAAAAATATATATTTAATCTAGACTGCATTCTCGTGCTAAAGGGCTTGCCTTTTGGCCCAGAATTTTTGTAGTAAAAAATAACATAATCTAACTTAGCTAATGAACACTGAAGAGTAAATGTCAGAACTAATTGGCAACACCTGTTCTGGTTGACTCACTAGGCCCAGCAACTGACTTAGTCCTCACAGCAAGCAGTGGTTGCCATTGAGTATTCTACAGCAGAGTTCTAAAATTCAAAAAACTGACAGTTACTCTTCAGTGTTCCATGCCTCCCTTAATTAACCACACCTGGTTCTGAGTAGTCTACTGACAGTTAGTGTTGTGCAGTAAAAACTAATGTACAACAAAATAGACCAAAAATAATCATTTATAACATTATCACAATATTCCCATTAGTTAAGAACACATTATAATAATCTATTGCCTCTCTCTCATTGCTATTATTATTGTCAAGTTATTATTTTATATATCCCAGTGAGGCACTGACTAACAGACCTAGACTATGAATGTGAAAGGGAATGCAAAGAAAAATACTGTGGCATGCCCCATGTAAGGGGGGGGCCTTGGCTGGATTATACTGGTAGGCCTATATGGGGGGCCTTGCGATGGTGAAGTTTGGGAACCCTTGGTCTAGGGGCAACTGCATTTTTGTTAATTATCACCCAGTGAGCAGACGGAACGTCTTCTGATTGGCTGAGCAGGTGTCCTTTATTCCCCGGTAGCAGGACACTATGATGTCATGCGGGCGTGCGGGCGTCCAAGTTGCTTCTTTTTTAACTTTCTGGCGAAGTGCCGTTACTAGTTCTATCGCATCTGGTTGTCTAGTCAAGACCGCGTCGTTAGTTCTATCGCATCTGGTTGTCTAGTCAAGACCCCGTTACTAATTCTATTGCATCTCGTTGTCAAGTCAAAAACCCAGTCGTCAATTCTATCGCATTTGGTTGTCAAGTCACCCCAACATTCTGCGCGCGTCCTGAGGCTATGCCTCCGATAGAGGCGCGTCTCACTAGATTAGGAAGTGGTGCCCATAGCAACGTACCAAAGCGCAGTGGTGAATCTACTTTCTCACGAAGCCTTAGATCAACTTATTACTAAATTAATAAATTAATACTTAAATGCTGGTAACCGGGTGATAAGCGGAATAGCGGCCTTCGAGGTGTCCCGATATCAAGGGAAAATGGACTTGGCGAAGCGAACAGGCTCTGCCGTCGGGCTGTTTAGAACCATTATTTCCCTTGATATTGGGACACCTCGTCGTCCGCTATTCCATACTTATCACCCAGTGAGCAGACGGAACGTCTTCTGATTGGCTGAGCAGGTGTCCTTTATTCCCCGGTAGCAGGACACCTATGATGTCATGCGGGCGTGCGGGCGTCCAAGTTGCTTCTTTTCTAACTTTCTGGCGAAGTGCCGTTGCTAGTTCTATCGCATCTGGTTGTCTAGTCAAGACCGCGTCGTTAGTTCTATCGCATCTGGTTGTCTAGTCAAGACCCCGTTACTAATTCTATTGCATCTCGTTGTCAAGTCAAAAACCCAGTCGTCAATTCTATCGCATTTGGTTGTCAAGTCACCCCAACATTCTGCGCGCGTCCTGAGGCTATGCCTCCGATAGAGGCGCGTCTCACTAGATTAGGAAGTGGTGCCCATAGCAACGTACCAAAGCGCAGTGGTGAATCTACTTTCTCACGAAGCCTTAGATCAACTTATTACTAAATTAATAAATTAATACTTAAATGCTGGTAACCGGGTGATAAGCGGAATAGCGGCCTTCGAGGTGTCCCGATATCAAGGGAAAATGGACTTGGCGAAGCGAACAGCCCTTCGGCTGCGCCGTCGGGCTGTTTAGAACGCTCCGCCTCGTCCATTATTTCCCTTGATATCGGGACACCTCGTCGTCCGCTATTCCATACTTATCACCCAGTGAGCAAATGGAACGTTTTCTGATTGGCTGAGCAGGTGTCCTTTATTCCCCGGTAGCAGGACACCTATGATGTCATGCGGGCGTGCGGGCGTCCAAGTTGCTTCTTTTCTAACTTTCTGGCGAAGTGCCGTTGCTAGTTCTATCGCATCTGGTTGTCTAGTCAAGACCGCGTCGTTAGTTCTATCGCATCTGGTTGTCTAGTCAAGACCCCGTTACTAATTCTATTGCATCTCGTTGTCAAGTCAAAAATCCAGTCGTCAATTCTATCGCATTTGGTTGTCAAGTAACCCCAACATTCTGTGCGCGTCCTTAGACTATGCCACCGATGGAGGCGCGTCTCACTAGATTAGGTAAGTGGTGCCCATAGCAACGTACAAAGCGCAGTGGTGAATCTACTTTCTCACAAAGCCTTAGATCAACTTATTAATAAATTAATAAATTAATACTTAAATGCTGGTAACCGGGTGATAAGCGGAATAGCGGCCTTCGAGGTGTCTCGATATCAAGGGAAAATGGACTTGGCGAAGCGAACAGCCCTTCGGCTGCGCCGTCGGGCTGTTTAGAACGCTCCGCCTCGTCCATTATTTCCCTTGATATCGGGACACCTCGTCGTCCGCTATTCCATACATAATCACAAGCCACCCCCTTTATGGAGGCAGTTCTGTGCTGTGGTGATCTATGTCAAAAAGTGACTACCTTCTCTTCCAATGGCATGAAAATGTCAGTCAGTGGCCTGGCCATACTAGAAATTCATGACGCAAGTAAGCCAAATGTGGCAGTGGTGTATAACAAGCCCCACCGCACCCCCTTTTCCAGTGGTCATCCTACACATTTGCTGTATGATGTAAGTAAGCACCCTTAGTATCTAGGCCAGGGGTAGGGAACCTTTTTCATTCGAGGGGCCACTTCAAATTCCTCCCAAGGGTCGTAAAAGTCCCCCAAGGGCCGTACTATGAACACCATACAGGATTTCCCAATGCACTTCAGGCCTATATTGAAGGCAGCTACCTTTAAAACAGAGCCCACCTTCTCTAGGTCCCCTGAAATATAACTTAACTGTATTGCAAATGTAATTTCTAGGATTCCTTTAGTTGCATAACATTAAAATTATATCGGGGGCCGGATAAGACGGCCATAAACGACCCCCGAGACATAGATTCCCCACTCCTGATCTAGGCTCTGGTGTGACACCCAAATGTGGCTGTGTGTAATTCCAACCCTCCCTGTGTGTTTGGCAGCTGGGCTGAAGGCCCCCACCACCATCACTGTGACGCTGCGAGGGCAGCCCAGCAGAGTGGCCCCCCTGGGCCAGGCCCCTGCCCCTACCAGACCCCCAGACAACAAGGTGGGTCTGTTTGCTCAGTTGCATGTGCACGCACAGACACACACACACATACACACACACAACACACACACACACACACACACACACACAACACACACACACACACACACACACACTACATTCATGTGGCCATTCTAGATCCATTTAGGTATATTTGTGCCTCTCTCTGTCTCTCTCTCACACACATTCTCTCTCTCTCTCTCTCTCTCTCTCTCTCTCGCTCGCTCACACGCACGCACGCACACACACACGCACGCACGCACGCACACACACACATGTAACATGTACCGTAATAGTCACCAGCCATGCTACATTGGTTGTGAATTGAATCTACAACCTTTCGGTTTGCTGAAAGATATTCACACACCAAGGTAGGCTATATAATAGTCTCTATATGTCATGGTTATGGACATGTTAAGTGACCAGCCATGCCCCATTGGTTGTGATTAAATAAGCAACCTTTCTATTTCATACACACACACACAGACTTATCTATACAGCGCCTAATCTTGCTCTGTTAAAATAATAATAATAATAATTTTGCTCTGTTAGAACTGTGTGTTAGTATTTCGATAAAGCCTGTGTGAGCAATCTTTATGGTAAAGTGTGTTTGAAGATAAAAATGCATCAAACCCTATCACATATGATAACCGTCCATATTATGGGCCTATAGGTGAATGTTAAACATATCCCCCTCTGTTACCTCACAAACCCTTTCCTGAAAAGTTTCACTAAGTGGGCAGGCTTAGGCTAGGGTCTTCGTGTTTACATCTTTTGAAGCCGTTCTGCCTCCCTTCCTCCTCTCTTGTCTAAATTAATTAGCCGTTGCTGGGCGTCGAGCTGGTTGCCGTGGAAACGGTGGTACTGAGGAGGAGAGATAACAAGCCTGTAATTATTGTGTTAATTACTGCTGTGGGTCTTGACGACACGCTTGTCTCTATGGCTCTCCATCAGTGCGGCGTGGCGTTGATGTGACATTTTGAAAAGCGGCGGATTGTTTGGAGATGATACTTGTCCCCCGGTGGGCACACTCTGCCTGATTGGTTGCGTAATGTCTTTTCACTTCCACCGACTGGCATAATCCCATAGCAACAGGGTTTCGTAAACAAACAACTTTGCATGTCCTAGGTTAAGGAGTAGGGGTCTGGTATTCTAGAAAACAGGCTTCGTTTTATAGTATCTGGATTATGTTATTCAACTAGTCAAAGTATTCAAGGCATTTATTGTTGTTGTTGTGCACTTGCTTGTACAACAAAGCAAAAAAAGCAAAAACTACAAAGGTGTTAAATGAATGTATCAAAAAGTGATAAAAATAACAAGGAATGATGAAGAATGGCAACTAAATTGCAGATGGTAAATCTACAAAAAGAATCTACTAATAGTTGAGTTATACTGTGTTTTTTTTGTTAGGAAAATTGAAAAATGAGAAAAGGTCGCACCATGCATAGGTTCATTTATTACACAGACGCGTTTCGGCGTTCTGCCTTCCTCAGTTTGTTAGGAGAGTTAAATCGTATCTCTCTTCAGGGGTTTATAATTTCTCAATGTTCGTATCTTAGTCCATCAACCACCTTCTGTAGCCTCAGTGCAGATGTTCCCACCGGCAGTGTTTGCTGAAAAGACTCAACTACATCATAACAACATTGCTGTGACATTACTACAAGGCTTAAGTAACAGATTAAGAATTTGTCACTACAATTTTGGTGTAACATAGACTCAAAGGGGTTAAATGTGTCCCAATTGCATGAAGAACCTTTTAAGAAAAAGTACTGTTTGTCTCAGATCAGTGGTTTGGGCTGGGGCTAGGGGTGTCTAGGGTGCAGGGGGCCACAACAGGTTGGCAGGAAAAGTATAGAACAACCAAGTGAATAATAGAATAAAGTGAATAACCTTCAAGTTCAAAAAACCATAAATAAGCCAAACAATATTCTCAACAGCATAATAATAATCTACTGCATCGCTGAACATTACGACTATTGTCGTTATTATTTTATGTATCCTTGTGCGGCACTGCATCACAGACCTAGCAAATGGTTGTGAAAGAGGGTGCAGAGAAAAAATAGTGTGGCACGACTCATGTAAGGGGGGGGGGTGGGGGCTTGGATGGAATGTCATGGTTATGTTTGGGAACCCCTGTCCTAGGTAGACTATTGATGTGTGTAAGCGTGATTAATTATCTTTTTTTTAACTTTGAAAAACCTTTGCCCTTACTAATGTTGTCAGGAATCCATTGTGTCCTCCTCTTTCTGCAGTGAGGGACACGGCCGTGGCTGCACTGAAGTGTAAAGCGCCATGGTGAAGGCCTGTGCTACAATCATCTCATGGAGCCTGATGGAAGCCAGGAGATCACGCAAGGCATGGACGGCTAAACGAACTCTGTGGATGCTGCTGTCATGATCTAGATCTGAAATCCAGACCTGGGCGTTATCCAGAAGCGATCTACCACACAATGAAGAATGTGACATGTGGTGTGAGGGCTGCTGGGTCAGGAGTGATGCACTCAAGCAGAATAAGTCAGTACAAGACGTTTGATGGAGACATCGTGTTAAGTGTTTCAAAGACATTGTACAGAGGAAACTGCAATGGTCGGAGACGCTGGAGTTAGTTGCACCTTTTCCCTTTCAATGTCCATCTCCAGACCTAGAGATAACAATCCTGTTGCTTTTACCTGTATTACAAACTGTTGCCTCATCAAGATAACATCTCCAAGGATGCGATTAGAGGAAGATTTATGTTAATGCCTCTGATAGAGAGGAGTGTATTTTTTGTATCATTTGTTTGTTTTTTTTAATGTTTTTTTCCACAAACCTGAGTAGTTTGTGAGAACAGGTAGTTGCTTATACTGCTCAGATTCTGTATGGAGGTTTGGGGCATATTTGCTTTAGTTGACTGCATTCAATTATGTGTAGGACCTCTGATAACTGGAAGGAAATCGCTATTTCATTTAGTGTAAATTAGTACTTAATAAAAGTGTGTAGCCTTGAATAAAAGCTAGAAAAATGAAGGAGAAAAGAACTCTGTTGACCTGTGCTGCGCTGTTTTGGCTTTGCACACCAAAAAAATATCTAAGGAGCATATTAGTCCTGTGACATATATAAGATCGTTGCTGAGAGAAAACACAACATGCTAGAATACACTATTCAAGACCATTCCATGGAATCTTTTCTTTGAGACAGAGACAGTCCTTACCTTACAACATTCTGTTCAGCAGCTGTTGTTACTGACCAACAGCAGGTTACTATGTTTGGACCTTTTAAAGTGCCTCTATAAATTGTGGGGATTAACCTGTTACACAATGATTTAATTTCCAAGTTTGTCTTTTTTTATTGTTATGTCCAGTCAGATATTTCTCAAAACCAGTTTTCTCCCTCATAATGCCTAGTCTAGACTACTAATGAATCTCCTGCTGAGCTTGAAATATAGATAGATGGATATCATGGTGGTTAGACCCACCCCCTTCACCCAGCCTCAATTTAATTTCATGCCCTTCAGCAATCAAGATCAAAGTAACTGAGTTGGCCACACTTTTCATTGCGCTAATGATCTCAGTGTTAAATTACCTTCTGCTTTATCTTCAGGCAGTTCTCTGTGACTGATGTATGTTTTTGTTCTTGACAGCAGGTGCAGTCTTCAAAAGTTAGGTGAAGCTGAAAGGAAATACATGTATTTGATGAGGTCGTGACAAATTGCTTTTTTGGTTTAATTTTGTTTTTTTTCTGTCATTTTCCTGTCAGTCATTCTACAAATCAATTATATACTAATGTTTCAGGTTTCTTTTTCATGTTTCTATTTGTTCTTTCCTGAAGTGGTTCTTGTGACAAATGTATTTCACTTTTGAAATACCCCCCCCCCCCCAGCATTGTGTGTTCTTCAATACAATGTTAAAACCTGTGTTTAGCACCAGAAAAATAGCAAAATGGAAATATTTTCAGTTATTTCAATTGAATAATATATTCTATGTTGACAACTGTGTCCAATGTAATAGCATAGCATACTGTATGTCCCACTGCTAGTGAGTGATGCAAATAAAACAGAATTCACCATTATCACCACATCTTGACCACATTTCAATTTTATATTTCATTGTTAATGACATGTAAAATTTCATTGGGGGAAAAAATTTAATTGTGGTGGCCATGTTAGACAGATACACGGTCCATGGACAGCCTTGAAGCGCCGTATGGGACGCATTCCTTGGATATTACAGGAGCCTACATTCTCCCATCAGACATTTCATACACACAGTGCAACACAGTGCAACACAGTGTGTGGGTCAATGACGTTTTAGTAGTAACACACAAACTAATTACCAATTAGTTGTTAATTCATGGGCATTAGCTGTGGTTGTATCGGTTGACGTCTGAGCCCAAAAAAACCCGTCATAGACCCACATAACTTGGTCACATTGCACAGAGGAAAATGCAAATGGCTTAGAGGCCGCCGGTGTATTGCATTGGGATGCATTCCTTGCATGTATATTCCCTTGTCGGACATTTTATAAATACCACACAGAAAATGAGTGTACAGAGGAAGCTGAAGTAGGTTAGGAGGCCCGTGTGTAATTGCCCAGATGCTTCCGGTTCTGCCCCGGGCAGTATTTGTTTTAGACGAGGCTAATCATCGGTATGATCCTCACACAGTAATGCTTATGATGAAGAGGGCCAGTTGCATAAGTCACAACCGCAGTAAACCGCCCTTTTAACTTACATGGCCTGGATGAATGTGATTCTTCCCAGACATACAGTTCATAACATTTACATTACATTACACTATCACTACACTAATCTGACGCTTTTATCCAAAGCGACGCAAAGTTATTTACAGGGTATTGGTTACAGTCCCTGGAGAAGTGTGTGGAAGTAGTGAGTAGAAAGGTGGGATTTGACCTCACAACCCTGTGATCTACAGTCCAATTCCGTAACCATCACACCACGGCTGCCCCAATCCAATACAACTTTTTTTTGAGCCATGTGGGATCGATGAGACAGTTCTTTGTCCTGTCTACAGATGGCGCTTAAATCTCTCGAACAGCCATCACTGAGAGTGGATGTTTGGAGCTGAAGCTGCACATGAGGTTATTGAGTTGGCCTTCTGAGTATAGAGGAGGAATCACAGGGTTGACTCCCTGTTTCTTTCTCTTTCTCTCTCTCTCTCTCTCTCTCTCTCTCTCTCTCTCTCTCTCTCTCTCTCGTCTGCGTGTCTGCGAGTGTGTGTATTGTCAGAGCTTCTCTTCAGGGGCGGTTCTAAGGGGTGGCAGGGGGTGGCATTTGCCCCCTCCCAGAAATATGATTTGCCACCCCAATTAAGAGCCCTGATTGTGACCAATAGCCTTAATGCTTGACATCATTTCAGACATAGAACTTTAGGTTGCAGGGTTTCACTTTAAGGGATTCACTGTATCACATAAGTGTGTGTGTTGATTATATAGTGTTTATATTTTTCCCTTAGTGTAGGAGCATGCCCCCCTGAAATACACTTCGCCACCCCTTTGCCACCCCAAGAATAAATGTCTGGAACCGCCCCTGCTTCTCTTTAGTATCATCCACAGCAGAGGTGCCCTTGAGCGAGTAGTCATATAACCCCCAGGATCTCCCCTGGCACTGCTGCAGTTGCCGCAAGCTGTTTGTGTGTGTGTGTGTGTGTGTGTGTGTGTGTGTGTGTGTGTGTGTGTGTGTGTGTGTGTGTGTGTGTGTGTGTGTGTGTGTGTGTGTGTGTGTGTGTGTGTGTGTGTGTGTGTGTGTGTGTGTGTGTGTGGTGACAAATTGTGAGTGGTTTGCGACGGACAGGGTTTTCCTGAGGAAGATCAAAACAGCTAGTTCTGTTGTACTGTATATAAACTGTAATAGGCAACCTTGCTGTGTGCTGTAACCATTGCTATTGGTACCCATGATTTCTAACATGTAACCTTTGAAAAAGATTTATTTCCTGTACATTTAATTTGCTTCAAATTAAGTATTCAAGTGTGTGTGTGCGTGTGCGTGTATGTGTGTGTGTGTGTGTGTGTGCGCGTGCGTGCGTGCGTGTAAGTGCGAGCTCTAAATGTATTAAATAGTGTAAAATTGTTTATTAGATGGTGCTAACAAAGCTGCTTTTTGGAAAAGGTGTGTTTAGGTGAAGTGGTTAAAGGGAGTGAATTCCTACTGTATAAAAAATATGAACATGATCTGCTTCAGTAGTCACAGCACATGTTGACAAACAGTAGTTTCTTTAAGTGGTGGTGCATCGCGTAAATAGGCTTACGCAGTCCCATGAATGGGCTTGCATGGTGGACCGACCCAGGTTTGAGTCTGGCCTGGGTCATTTCCTAAGCCTAACCAATCTATCTGTTCCTATCACAGGCTGGCATCATGTTTTTGCGTAAGTATGTCATGCTAGTGCATTCTGCATGATGGTGCGACGCCTTTTGAAGTTAAGTCGTGCTCCTCAAACGCAGCGGTAAAGCACTTTCATGCACTTTTGTCACGTGACGAGGTTTGCGCAGCTTTCCTGCCATGTCAGTGATTTTATTTTGCCACAGCGAATTTCTGTTGCTATACGGGAAAATCCTCTGACCAAAACCATCCCTAAACCTAACCTGTAAAGCAATGTTTCTGCTGCTTTACTTTGCCAAGAATAGCAAGATAAGCAAGTGACTGGCGAATTTGTTGCGAAATTATGCCCAGAGCCAAAACCATCTCTACATCTAACCTGTCACAGGGTGTTGTGGAGCACGCCTTAACTTGCAAAGTCATAGTGCACACTCGTGACAGTTGGTTCAAATCAGTGTGTCATTTCTACGCTCTGTCTTGATGCCATGTTGCCTATCATGATCCCCCCCCCCCATTTTCATCCCTGTGTTAGCCGGTGGGTGTTCGATCTGACATTGACACTGTTCAGAATCAGAATGTACTGGGCAAGTATCAACCTCAACACACAAGGAATTTGACCCCTGGTTGTTGTTGACCTTGTAATGTACAATGCATTCCACATTTAGACATGTGGTGAATCAATACATTGAATAGCATTTAATCATGTCTGTCTGTAAGTGTTCCACCTCCTAGACTGGGAACTTGGCAGACATGCCTACTTTAGGGTTGGACGGAGACAAAAAAAAAAGAAATGCCTGGGCATTTTTGTGCAGCCTCTGCTAAATTGTGGGACAGCCTCTAGGGAACAAAACCCAACATCAGCAGCCACTGAGGACTGTCAGCCCACCGGGGAATGCCCCTTATGCCAGATTACCAGTCCAGGCATGGCCTGCTTCACCATGGAGTGGAGAACACTTGTCTCTGGGTGGATTCCAATATGCGGACTCCTTCCTTGGTCTGTGCTTGTGGCCTCGCGTTTTGCTGACGCCCTGCCTCTGTGGAAAAAACAATTAAGTTTCCCCACTGTCAGCCTAGCCACAAACATTTTTTGGGGGGCTATTCATCATTCACCATCCCGTTTGCAAATGAGAAAATGACATTAGAATTGAGCTTTAGCAAGATATTGAAATTACAATGCTGTTGTCGGTGACGTCATCACAAGGCCACGAGGACGCAAGTGAGCAAGGGAGGACGAGAGTCCGCATATTGGAACTCACCCACAAGGTGCTGTGCCAGTAGGCCTATAAGCCTACCCTCAACTCCAGTAGTCTACCCAACCCAACAACATACCAGCATAACTAGACGTGTGACAAACAAGTGCTGACCAGCAAAGAGATAAATAAAAGCACTCGAACAAGCAAAGTGTGGTGTTGTTTGAGATTTATATCTTTCGGCAGCAGGGTAGGAGGATAATCTGCAGCCGTGCTCAGCTGTAGTTACAGACTGCAGTTGGCTCATAAAGAGGGTGATTGCTGGCTGCAGCACCCCCATCTCGCTGACAGCCATGTAATCATACACTACCTCTGTGAAACAGTGTATCATTTCGGCCCAGTAAAGACCATGTCTTCATGCACAAGGACATGCTCATCCTTCACACTGCTCTTGCCAAATGCAGCAAGTCCCATCTGCGTGAGTAGGTCAGAGGAGCAAAAGATGGATAAAATCACAGGTGCTGTTAGTGGTTTATGACGAATGTTTAAAAACATGTTTCAGGAACAGAAGAGATAATGATATATTTTCGTTTTCACACCAATGGACTTGGCAAATGTGACAATGCAGCATCAGACAACAGACATGATATAAAAGCGCCACACTCTTCATGCGTAAAATGAACTCTTATCCACTCATACTCGCGCCTTTGGGGGGTTTCTATAGTAACAAACTCAAGGGGAGCATGAGCATCGTCAAAAGGCCACAGACTGATGCCTCACGTGAACGCTGCTGTGACAAACGTGCCCCAGACACTGTGCAACGCCTCCGCGTGCAGAGAGCACTGCTCTCACAAGCGAGTGGTGTTTTTGAAGCGTCCGCGTGCCCTCTACAATGGCACTCCAGCTTGATTGGATTTACCACACGTTAAGTGTCACAATTTCTGAACGTTACTGTGCAATTTACTGAGGAGGCCTACAAACAGACAGTGGCTATCTGTGTTCAAAATGTCCTCGAAGAGCTAGGAATAAAGAATTCAGAAGCGCAACTACGAGCTCTCTGACACAAAAGATGGATGTTTATCATGATGACCAGGGAAGGCTGGACAATTGTGTCTTCGTCAGCTGAACAAAGCCCATCTGATTAACTCTTTCCAGCTGACTACTTTGAGTCTCCCCGTGGAAGAATGGCAGAAATGTTTCTTGGGGAATGGACGGTTTTGATCGACTGGAAAAGGCTCTGAAGACAAGACAGGCTAACCAACAAATGACAAACTTTATAATTGACTTTGTGAACATGCTATAAAATTAGCGTTGGTTGTTCTAGGCCTATTTGTATTTTTTCCTGCTAAACTGGGCCAGCGGCAATGTTGCACGGGCCGAATAAATCAGGTTACGTAGCTCTAGGTCTTTGATACAGAGTGCGTCCTACAGAAATAACGTTCTCAAAGGAAGATGTGGACACCACAGTTTCGGATGTGCAGCGGTCTCCGTTTTGCAAAGTTTGCAAGCTATGCGCTGGCCCAGAGCCCGACTGGGAGAGCAAATCTGTGCCCCAGAATCAAGACATTGTAGGGAGGCAGAGCCGTGCGTTTAAACCCGCCCTCAAGAGAGATCTCATTTCCCCCCAAACCTCCCATTTTTCTCTCTCTCCTCTCTCTCTCCCTCTCTCTCTCTCCTACTCTCTCTCTCTCTCTTTCTCGCTCATCCTCCTCTTTACCTCTCTATTTCTGTTCTTTCGCTGTATTCCCGACTTCAGAACCATGGATCTCTCAACGAGGTGTTTGTTTCTTCTATTTAGCTTTCGCTTAATATTAGCGATCGATTTGGACGCTCTGGAACCAAGCTACTATGTGGAGCCGCAAGCGTCTTCAGAGATCATCGACTATAAGGATCCATGTAAAGCGGGTAAGTCCGTGAAACGTTGGTTGTCTATTAATACGTGGATTTTGGACATGCCACGAAACGCTTTTGACTGTTTGCGTGCGACTCCCCGGCCAGTTGGCACTTCTATTGTGGATGACAGCAGTGAGCAGGGATCCAGAATCCAGAAACGGCAAACATTATCAGTTGTTCCAGTCTATTTACATCTCTCTCTCTCTCTGTCTTTTTCAACACATCACATCACCGTTACTTAACCAATATCAGGAGTTAACAATTGTTCGCAATACTGAAAAGATGACAGTGAAGCCGACTTTCTGTCTCAGATGTTTACTTTTTAGTGTTTTTTTTACGGACGCTCAACTCTGTTGTCACCAGAAAACCAAAAGTTTTGCGGCAGGCTATTTGAAAACTATCCAGAAAAATATTGGCCAATTTTTGTGGGAATAGATGTATTTAGGCCTATGTATTTTTGCAGTTGTCATTGTTTTCCATAAAGGTGATTTCCTCTTAAGATGGTCAGCAAATTCACAGTTACTGTCAAATAGTGAGAACTCGTGCTATTTTTTTGGAGTATAGACTGTTGATAACCGATTCCTCTTTGTTACTGTCTGCGGTTTCTGCACTGTTCACCACAGAAACTAACCTATGGGTTTCGTTGGAAATGCACTGTTTACTTGTTTTCCAGCTGCTCCTGTCGTTATCCAGAGTGACGTAGATTTAGTCCATCTCTGGCACAGGAACAGTGGTCTACCCGGCCATACGCTCACTACCCCACAACAAAGTAATAGCGCAGAAGCATGCCAAGGATGGACGGATGCATAGATATGTCCACTGGCGCATGTAATTTTTCCTTTCATGTTAGTACATCTGCAGACATGGTAGGCCGCCTCATGACACGTTGACTGATAAGTATACTCTCCCCTGAAGCATCCACGATCCCCGCTGAGCGCCCTGCTCCGTGCGTAATTTAGGCTATGTGTCATGGAGGTCGTGCTTAATCATATTTCACACAAGGCTGGGTTTGAGGTAATACTGGTCAGAATCCATAGACCGTGCTCAAGCTAGTACTTGTTGTGAGATAAAGAAATTGTTACATCATTACGAAGTCAAATGATGGTGGTATAGTGAAATGTATGTTGATTTGTTTGCTAGAAGAGTTTGAGAGTGCAGGTTGCCATACGCACAGATATTCATGACTTGGAGACCTTCTAAGCTCTGCTGTCATCACCAGCTCCAAAGTGATTTTCAAATGATTTTTGCTTCAGATTCCCCAAAGCTGGTTAACTCAATGTGAACAACAACTCACTGCTGCCAAAATTGAGCTATGACCTTCTACTGATTAGTACTCTATGAGAATACACCAGTAATCCTCTACCCGTCTATTGTACTCTATGTTGGCTTCTTTCAGGGGATAGTGGGTGGTGATACTGTACTCCTCCTGTCTTCCAAACTGTGTACAGTGTTGGGGGAGGGGGGGGGTCCCCTTTTTCTGGTTTTGATATCTTTGATACTATATTTAATGTCGGTTTTAGTGCTGTTATAGCCTTTTCTCGACAAATCGCACCCTGTGGGTCTGTATAAAACTGGCTATAGTGTTTCCAGTTGGTCCGTGTAGTTTTTACGTAGTTTACAGGAAGGCTTCCTGGCCTGCGTCCAATTTACGTCCTTCTTTCACATCTAAATCAAGAAGGACTCATTGGGGTGGGGGGGCAGATGAGTGTGCTAGCTAGACAGCACTCCCAAGATTCCTGTCTCTGTCTCTATACACTCAGACTTGTGCAGTGGCCTCCCCTGCGCTCTTCTCTTGTTTGTCCTCTGCTCTCCTCCCTTCAGGCCTTTGCTTTTCCCTTCAGTTTCCCCCCGCCTTGTTCTCATTTGCAAATGAAAAGCTCCATGGCTGGTCATTTGAACATTTGCCCTGCATCGTTTCAGGGAATGTAGAAAAAAAGGAAAGAAAAACACCCCTCTCTCAACTCTGTAACTCTTCACTCCTCGCTGATTATTGCTTTGGGTAGTGGTTCCCAAACTGGGGGTCAGGGCCCCTAAGGGGTCGCAAAGGTGCTGAAGGGCCGTTGAGGACAAAGGGGACACATTGCATAAAAACTGGAGACCCACAGGTTAACTGCTAACAGCTAACATAATTCCATGATTTGGTTAGTAACAGTATCCACTTGTATGGTAAATAGATGTGTTTTCCTGTCCTGTGGATTTCTAGCAATATCAGAGAATAAACAATTAGTGAAAAAATCTTGCAATATTAATGGACAAAGATGACTTGACTTTCCATTCATATTTTGTCCACGAATATGGCAAGAAATCCATTGCTATGTTAAGACTATGGTGGGTGTGGGGGGCTGCTAAAATATTCTAATGTCCAAAAGGGGGTCCTCACAGAAACAGTTTGGGAACCACTGGCTTTGGACATGTAGAGCATGTAGCAGACCAAATTTGTATTCTGTGCAGATTAAGCAGTCCAGATTATCTCTAGGAAAAACCATTAATCTTAAGCACAGAAATTGGTCTGTCAACATTTTTTCATGGCATCTCTATGGAGATGTTCATTATTATTAAACATTCGTAAACACGTCTGAGCAACTTTACTGGCTCACATCGCCCGGAAGTGTGTACAATACGGTCATAAGCCAATAGGTCAAGTTGATTTACACTCATGAACAAGTAATCTCAAGACATGATGCGTATTTAGTAATTGAGTTGAGGTTGGTACACAGTCAATTTTACAGTGTTAATAGAGAGTCAGTTTTAACATCCACATTGTTAGTCACACACACCACGTGTTCAATTAACACTGCAGTAGTGCTGTGTGGGGATGCTAAACTACTGAAGGGAACAATGTTGATGTACTAAACCTGCAGAAATAGTGAAGGTGGTGATGATGTGCCCTAAAGAGGTGAAGGAATTGAGATCAATGACTTTGGACTGTTTTCCCTAAAATTGCTTGATGATGAGTTTTGAAATGTACATAAAGTCATTTGTAAACAGTGAAACTGTTGTAAACCTTAACATTTAACAACTAATGTCACTTAAAAACTCATGCGGAAATGTTTGGAAAATAGCTCAATTCAATTTTTGGTGGGCTTAAAGGGTACACTTCCCTTATGTGACACGCGGTTGGTGTTGGATGATAAACCAGTGAGGGGTGTGGCTGTGAGGACGGGTTAGGGCTGCTTGCGTCACTGCCAGGCAGAACAGCTGCTTTTGTTGCGTTTCCGTGACGAGGCCCTAGTGTCCCCATCCGCACATGATGTAAACAAATTGGTAGTGAGTTTGATGGGTCCACTTTAAACAGTGTGTCCCTGGTGCTGCTGGCGTCACACAGCAATGAAGGTGGCTGGCAGTGTGTGTGTGTGTGTGTGTGTGTGTGTGTGTGTGTGTGTGTGTGTGTGTGTGTGTGTGTGTGTGTGTGTGTGTGTGTGTGTGTGTGTGTGTGGGTGTGTGTGGGTGTGTGTGTGGGTGGGAGGGGGTGGGTGGGGGTGGGGTGGGTGGGTGGGTGTGTGTGTGTGTGTGTGTGTGTGTGTGTGTGTGTGTGTGTGTGTGTGTGTGTGTGTGTGTGTGTGTGTGTGTGTGTGTGTGTGTGTGTACATGCATAGAAAACGGCAGGGGTTCCATGACGGGAAAGTATGTGTCATTATACAATAGTTAGTTCCGGTCAACACATTTTGCCACAGCTGATTGGATGAGAAGCCTTCTACGGGCATTCTACGAGGCAAGATGGGGTGCATTGTGGGGTGAGACCAGGTTGACGCATTGTCGGTGCCCAACGGGTTCCGCCTGCCCGATCCGTTCCCTTTGCACACTGCACATGCGCAGTATGACGTATACGGAAGAGAAATTGCCTGATCTGTTCCGTTAATTTTTTACTTTGTCGTTTTAAAGGAGAATTTCGGCCAGTTTGGATTAATATCCCATCTTGGGTGGACCGAGGGAAAGGGATGAAAGGCAAAACCGCGAGAAATTTTCATGCCTGCTGCGCAAAGTTGTTCAATTGCGCTGTTTTCGGTTAAAACCTGGCCCTTCGGGCACGTATTTGACCTGTTTTAAAGCTCCTAGCGTGCATTAAAACCCTTTTGAACGCTTTGGCCGTGGTGTGTGGGTCCATACAAGTCGATCTAGTGGTTCACATTTCCATTAGGTAGCAGAGGTACGATACAACAGGAGTTTTCGAAAGTTGCGCACCTACCTCTTTCAGCTTCCGCCTTCCAACTACGTCCGCAAAATGGTTCGCCAAAGTGATACTTCATAGTAATCCATTTTAATTTTGTCCACCAAAGACGAGCCACAAGAAACATATTCACATGTTTTCATGCCCTGAGTTGTTATTGTCGCGCAGATTCACTTCTCTGACACTGAACGCAGTGTAGTGACGTCACGGTGTCACATGACTCCTGGAAGGAATAATTCTTTATCTGTAACAAATATTCTGGTTCGAAAAAGATAACCATGGCCACCAAACTCTTCAATTGAACTACCCCAACGGAGGATCCATCTCAAAATATCAAACAGTATATTACGACAGCGCCTCTCTTTCTCGCTTATGTATAATAACTGGAAGAGCGAATGGCGTTCCTTCCAGGAGTCATGTGACACCGTGACGTCACTACACTGCGTTCAGTGTCAGAGAAGTGAATCTGCGCGACAATAACAACTCAGGGCATGAAAACATGTGAATATGTTTCTTGTGGCTCGTCTTTGGTGGACAAAATTAAAATGGATTACTATGAAGTATCACTTTGGCGAACCATTTTGCGGACGTAGTTGGAAGGCGGAAGCTGAAAGAGGTAGGTGCGCAACTTTCGAAAACTCCTGTTGTATCGTACCTCTGCTACCTAATGGAAATGTGAACCACTAGATCGACTTGTATGGACCCACACACCACGGCCAAAGCGTTCAAAAGGGTTTTAATGCACGCTAGGAGCTTTAAAACAGGTCAAATACGTGCCCGAAGGGCCAGGTTTTAACCGAAAACAGCGCAATTGAACAACTTTGCGCAGCAGGCATGAAAATTTCTCGCGGTTTTGCCTTTCATCCCTTTCCCTCGGTCCACCCAAGATGGGATATTAATCCAAACTGGCCGAAATTCTCCTTTAAGTGTTTGTTTTGCAGGAGGAAGTTTGCGTTTTAAACTTGATATTTTAAACTTTGATGTGAAACAACGATATAAAGTAAAGGTATAACATAAATGTATAACATCTCTCTTTGTGTTAATGTTCTGACGGCTGCAAAATAAACATTTAAAACGTGAAAGTCATAAGGGAACAGATTGGGCAGGCGGTACGCGTTGGGCACCTACACGCATCACGAAAGTGAGCGACCGGGATCATTCGATGATGTAAAGGGGTTGGAGGGGCTACGTGAGGTATGGTTGGACAGAGTCTCCCTGAAGTGTGTCTGTTTTAGTGTTTTTCCCCTCCGCCAGGAGAAGCGAGAGAGAGCTGAGGCATATGGTCTAGTTGGGCTATTGGATGTTTTGGGTCTGCTATAGGGATCATTGGAGGAACAAGAGAAGATTAGGGGCCTCTCTTTTAAACCCCCCCCCCTTTAGTCCACCTCTCTGCGTCCCTCTCTCTTTCCATCGCTCATTCTCTCTCTCTGTCACTCTCTCGCTCTCTGTCTCTTTCTCTCTCTCTCTCTCTCTCTCTCTCTCTCTCTCTCTCTCTCATTCAACTCTCCCTTTTTCTCTTTGTCCATCTTTCACTGTCTGCTCTCTGCCTCTCACCCCTATCTCTCTGCGTCCTTCTCTCTTTCCCTCACTCATTCTCTGTCTCTGTCTCTGTCTCTCTCTCTCTCTCTCTCTGACTCTGTCTCTCTCTCTCTCTCTCTCTCTCTCTCTCTCTCTCTCTCTCTCTCTCTCTCTCTCTCTCTCTCTCTCTCTCTCTCTCTCCCTCCCTCCCTCCCCGGACACAGCACAGCTGTGCCTGACAGTGTGTTTGCCAATGATCTAAAGTTCACAATGTTGCTGTTTAGATGTCACCCCCTCCAGAAAGGGAGCCAGGGCCCCTGGTGCTGTGCTGCTGTCATTATGCAATACTGTCCTTTACCTCTGAGCAAAGTGACAACAGCTTATTCAAACACAGGCCTCGAGAGGATGGCAGCAAGGCAAGGCAGGCTGTATAATTTGAGCAGTGACAAAAAATGGCTGTTGTTGTTGTTGTTTTAATTAACCACTGTGGGTTCCTGAAACTTTTGTCTCTTTGTAATGAATAGCTTCAGTGTGAGAGATATAAGAACCGTTTCCATGGTGAGGTTACCTGAGCGAGAGAGAGAGAGAGAGAGAGAGAGAGAGAGAGAGAGAGAGAGAGAGAGCAAAAGAAAAAAAAATCATCCGCCACCTGGTATTGTTTTTCATATTCAATAGACCTGCATCTATGATGGACTGTTTTTTCCCCCCATCGCAGTCCAGTTTGGCTGCACTGCATGTACAAGAATGTGTGTGCCTGGGAGTTTTTATGGACCTTCAGTGGTTCCCGTCTCATCAGAGTCAGCCGTCATTGAATCCCACTGAGCCGGAATCTGTCAAGCTTTTACAAACCTGTTTTGATGGTAAACACACTATCTGAAATGTTAGATGTTTATTGGAATATTGTGCAGCAAACCCAGTGATCAGAAGCTGATTTGATGGAATTTGACACAAGATGCTCAGTCAGGAAGATTAAACGGTACAGAGGAAGAACAGATGGGATGGATAAGGCTCACTATGCAACAAAGACTTCAATTTGCAAGTCGCATTATAAGTACATATTGTTCACATTGTATAAGCATAATGTTATGCAATGTTGAGGAATGAATATATATAAAATGCCGTTCATTATGAGTAAAATGTGAATCACATAAAATAGTGAATAAATTCAATGTGCGTAAAAGGCTTCAAGACTTTCCGAGTGTCATTATGCAGCTCTCTGTATCGCGAAACGAAAAGACAAAGCTCACAAAGGGGCAAAAACGGGAGCCAATTCAATTCAGTTCAACTTATTTGCTATACTGTATGTCCAGCACTGCTCATGACTGGGTAGATATCTATGTTTATAAATGAAATCCAAGACAAGCTAACAAAAGAGAAAGTAAGCAAAGAGATGGAGACAGAGAGTATCAAGTCCACTTGTGGTTTATTGAAATGTGTGCCTCAGGTGTGGCCTCGGAGGAGGGGGTGGGGAACTGTGTGCTGTGGGCCATGTGTGAAGCAGATGTCATGGAATACAGTGAGAGTGCACTACTGCACAGCACAGCACAGCACAGCACAGCACAGCACAGCACGCCTGCTCTGCTCCGCACCGCACCCCGCGGATGAGTCCCTATGAACTCCCAACACCTCATATGGCACTCCATGGCCCCACAGAGGTGTCAGATCCGCTCCTCTCACCTTCACCCCTCTTTTTCACACACATGCACACACTCACTCTGACACACACTGATGCGCACATATACCGCACCACACACACACACACACACACACACACACACACACACACACACACACACACACACACACACACACACAAAGAGAAGACAGAGAAAGGCTGAGAGAGGAGTGAAAGAGAGAGAATAACAGCGATGGAAAAAAGAGAGATTGCGGTAGACGGAGAGAAAGAGAGAGAGAAACAGACTTAAAGGAATTATAGAGGCCACAATTTAGTGTCTGGACCACCACATATTTTAGTGAGCAGGGGGAAGGGAAAAGTAAGGGTTGACGTACAGACAGGCGGACAGACGTACTGACTGAGATCCAGGTCATAGTGTGTCTTTCCTGGATTATTAAAGCACGCCACACATACACACACACACACACACACACACACACACACACACACACACACACACACACACACACACACACACACACACACACACACACACACACACACACACACACACACGTAGAGTACAGTCTCTCCAGTCTCTCTGGTACAGTGTGTGTGTGTGTGTGTGTGTGTGTGTGTGTGTGTGTGTGTGTGTGTGTGTGTGTGTGTGTGTGTGTGTGTGTGTGTGTGTGTGTGTGTGTGTGTGTGTGTGTGTGTGTGTGTGTGTTTGTGAGGTACGAGGTGGAATCTGGAGGTGGAAGGCGATAGCGTAGCGGCAGCTACCAACTGAGATGGATAGTCTCATTCTGGCACAGACGACACAATGGTGTGTGCGTGTGTGCATGTGTGTGTGTGTGTATGAGAGTGATTCCACCCCCAGTTCTTGTGTGAGTGGAACACTGCACATTGTCTGGCTGGGCCTCAGGCCGTGTGTGTGTGTGTGTGTGTGTGTGTGTGTGTGTGTGTGTGTGTGTGTGTGTGTGTGTGTGTGTGTGTGTGTGTGTAATAAGATTACACAGTAAGGTAAGCGCGGTGTTGCCCATAGACTGAGAGGGTTCCATGATGTCATTCTGTAAAATGCAGATTGTGCCGTGATTGCGTTTTTCCAAGCAAAAAGTGTGTGTGTGTGTGTGTGTGTGTGTGTGTGTGTGTGTGTGTGTGTGTGTGTGTGTGTGTGTGTGTGTGTGTGTGTGTGTGTGTGCGTGCGCGCGTGTGTCTGGCTGGCCTGATGGCTCGTTGGCTGGCCCAGTGTCTGGCTAGCTGACTGTTTTTCCTGCATGTATCTCCATGTGTGGGTTTGTTTTTATCGCATATCTCCGTAGCCACTAACCCAAACAGACCAGACACTCTCGCATCTCGGAGCAGCATCGCATCAACAACACGTGTGATGGAGAATCAACTACAAACCCCAGGATTGTTTGTTTATCTTCACCTGACAGTGATGCTACACAGTCAGACGCGATGCCCGCATATATTAAAGACGCTGGAGGGAAATGTCTAGTCAGTAGTGTCATCCGTAGCCGTACCGCTTAGACGGCTTATCTGATGGCGCTACCGTAATGTGTCTGACAACAATCAGACCCATATATAAACAAACAGATATCATACATGAAATGTTGTCCCCTGGTTGCAGTGACTGCATGAATAATGTCTGCAGCCGATACCAAGGGAATGTTCCCTATAGTATACGTACCTGAATAGGTAACAAACCTAACCTCTTTGGAAATGTGTAACCGAGGTGAACCTGCGCTAGTTCGCTACTTTGGGCTTGAACCTGCCACCAACCAGTCAACGCCCAGTTTGGACATGGGAGGCACAGCACAATACCGCTGCGCTAAAGGTCCAGACTGATAGCTCAGTGCTACCAATACTGTATGAGGCTTCAGTGGGGAGGTTTGCTAACATTCTATGCCAAACTCTGGTTGTTGGCATCTATTACAAATGGACCTAGAGAATATCCCCTCTCCCCCTCTACTTATAAAGTAGAAGCCACATTTTTCCCCATTCCATGTGCATATCACACAATTTCCATGATATTTCTTAGATGTTTTTAGCTGGACCTTGCAAAGAGCAATCATGGTGCAGTCTCAAAGTAAAGAATCAGTGTTTCCTCCACTGTAACCTACACCACACTTACAGAATGTTAATAACTGCGTGGCCACCGCTTGACTTAAGCAGAGTAAGCTTACGCAGAGTGCTTAGGGTACCAACCACTTTGCCCCCAAAATTGGGGCCTCTTAAATTGAGATTGAATGACTGAAAAATGTCATGAAAAAATATTGAATTACAATACTAAACATATTTATTAGTTAGTAGATTATTATTCTGATTTAATTATGAGGGGGGCCTCCTGACAAGTTATGCTTAGGGCCTCCAAAACCTTAGCAGCGGCCCTGAACAACTGGTACTGTAGGTAATGTCCCCTACTTGCAGTGACTTCATGGAGAATCCTCCCCCCACCCCCCAACCCCACCTCCCAGCCAAAACCTGGACGGCTTCCCAGGTACCCCTTTATGTGCCCACAGAGATTCCAAGATTGGAATCACTAATTTTCTGCATGAAATTTGAATGAGGGCAAGTCACGCACAGCTGCGTCTCCTTACCACTCCGCGTAGACCGTCCTGGAGGGGAACAAATAGGGGTTAAAAAAAAACCTGGTCCATTTCAGAACGAAAGATTCATTTCATTTAAAGTATATAACCATAAGGGAGAGAAATGTGTCCTGAATATTTCCTTATTACGGGGACAATGGTAATTCAGGCTTGGCTTTTTGCTAGAGAAGGGGGGATGGGAGATGAGTACATGCAGCTGTTTCTCTGAAATGTTTGTTCTAATGTTGTTCCAGTGTTTGTTCTATCTGATCTACTTGCATTTTTTTTGGTTAAAAAACAAAAATGTTTTTGTCTCATGGATAAGATGCACTATAAACTCAATTTGCCTTGTGCAAGTGCAACGTTGTGCAGCCAGCACTCAGATGTGGAATGAGTCTTCAACTCTGAACAAATAGAGTTTGGAGTCTGGCAGGAATGTCACAAAGCTCTATTATCAGTCTGCATTGGATTCATGCAGTGGCTTTTTTCCCAAAAGGACTTCTTTTTCTCCCCACGTGGCACGTTGGCATTGTCTGTAACTCCCTGGCATCCCTGTTATTATTCAAAGTCATTACGTTATTCTTGGCATTGCATTAGCCATTACAACATATTCTGAATCCTCTCAAGCCATGGTCAAGGCTTTGGGACAGACAGGCATTTGCGCCATGCCACCATTACCCCAAGTGAAGTGAAGTGAAGTGATGCCACATTTCCCCATTGCCCTCAGCAAAAAGTCAAAGAGATGACCAGAGATGTGCCCCCAGAGATACCACATGCCCCCATTTCCCCAAGTGCACTGAGAAGAGAGATGCCCCATTGCCCCTAGCAACGACATGGCACAGTTTCAGACACACCACCACATATGGTGGTGACCCACCTTCAGTGCTCATATATGGATTAAACTGATACCCTGCACACTCATTGTCCTTTTCTCCCCAAATTCACAATGTGCAGAGATGGCACAGTTTCAGAGATGCCACATGTGTTTCTGGCATTCCCTCATTGCTCCATATCTCCGGCATATTGTTGTGCTTGATGCAACAAGGACAACAAGGCTAACACATTTCAGGAGGACAAAGGACTTGGGACAAATGCAGTACAGATATCTACTCATTGTTCTTGAAACCTTCCTACTGAGGAGGTGGAATTCCCAAACTAGAAATGCACTCCGAGAGTGCAGACCTCCGGAAGCTGTTTGATGGAACATTTGACTACACCCTTTTTAAAAAAAAAAGTCTTTCTGCCTTCTTTTTGTGGAGTTAGAAACTGGAATGTCAAAATTCACCCTGTCCCGCAAGGCAAGCAATGGTGAAGAATCACCACCAAAATTGAATCACTTGTTCCTTTTGTCATTTCAAACAACTCCACAAAGTTTCATCCAAATCTGTGCATAACTTTTTGAGTTATCCTGCTGACAAACAAGCAAACAGACAGACAGACAAAAAATAGACAGATGCAACGGCAAATATAACATCCTTGGCGGAGGTAATAATTATCTTTGAGTGGCATAATCCCTTTTTGTAGCTGGCTGGTGCCCTCCCACCCACCATCTCATAAGACCTCACCCCTCTTGGCCTGTCTTCCCAGACCCCCCGCCCCCCCTCTCTGTCCAGGCTGCTGTCCTCTCTCCTCTCCTCTCCTCTCCTCTCCTCTCCTCTCCTCTCCTCTCCTCTCCTCTCCTCTCCTCTCCTCTGACTGCCTCTGCAGCAAGTAAACTCCCTGAGAGTACGAGAGGATAGAATGGAGACAGGCTAAGCAGGGTGAATGACCCCACGCAGTCAAGCCAAGTCTCTCCTCTCCTCAGTTTCCCTTCTCCACCTTTCTTTCTCCAGTCTGCTCTCTCTTCTGCATCCTCATTGGCCTCTCTCCCCTCCGCCTCCCCCCTCTCCCCTCTGCCTCTGCAGCAAGTGGACCTCAGACTGTGGGGTCATTCAGACCTTGCCAGGTCAGAGCAGACAGGCAGGCAGGAGTGGGCTGTTGCTGGGGCTGGGTGATGAGTGAGGTCTGGAGAGACAGGCTGGGGAGCATGAAGGAAAAAGGGGCCGGGGGCATGGTGGGCTAGCAGGTTGGACGTGAATGAGTGCTTGGGGGTGGCACAGGAGGCGTTAGCATGGAGGAACGTGGGAAATCTTCCGTGATTGCCACATGCCATGCCAACTCTGTCTGGATGACTGTAGTGCATTCAGCAGCACACGACTGGCACCTTCACCCCTCCCTCCTTGAGACTGGCTATGTTATGCAGTGTGTGGCACTTAGTCGCTCAACTCCTCTCAACCTCCTCTCTCCCTTTCCTTCTCCTCCATCTCCTCCTCCTGTTGAAATGGTTTACCATGCTATGCTGTGTGTGGCCACCTCACAGCTGGCACCTCATCCTCCTCCTCCTCCTCCTCCTCAACTTTCTCTTCTCTCCTTGAGACTGTTTACCACACTGCAGTGCTGGTATGCATTGTGTGGCACTCACTAGCCAACCTCAGCTCATCTCCGCTCAGGCTTGGCTTATTTATTGATATCTGTCTTTACCAGGGGGTCAGGGTGGAAATAGCCCAATGTGGTTTCTAGTGTGGAGGTAGAGGAACAAGTATTAAGGTTGCATTCAGGCATTCCTCAACCCCAATAGGGTCCTTCTGTGTCAATTCACACAACCTCAAGTCCCCAGGCACCCCTCTTCAATTTGCATGTTTTTTGTAATATTCAGCTACTCCCAAGTTTTAGCAGTCTTGCTGTAATGGTTTTAGATATTAGACAGTCCAAGGTTTGGGCGCATTGAGGCATTCCTCAATCCCAGTGCCAATCAATATTCCTCAGTTAAAGGCTAAAGCTGTAATCTGTAAGCAGTGATGTAGGTTATAAAGTTGTAGTTTTGCTAAGATTACCTGGATGAATGTGAAGCTTAAAATCAAGTCTTGTACCAACATATCCAATTGTCACCCTCATGGTTTCCAGTATGGAAGTGGTGTGTGGTATGGTGGTGATGGAATACTGAGGTTGGGTCAAAGATTCTAGGGTGCTAATCAATCAGAATCTTAAAAAAATACATTGATTACAAGATTGATTATAGCCCGATTCGCACGGGATAAATATTACCTAGGGACCCCTGGTAATTCGCAATTACCCCTGGACCTCCGTGATTTTTCGGGGCGCATTCGGACGGGATAAATAAACGTCTGTTATTTAGTCAATTCACAGACATTACCAGGGAGTTCAGACGGCGCGCCTATGTAAAATTACCCCAGGACGTCTGAGTTTCGCCGAAATACAGTAGGTAATTCGCGGCGGAATTATTACCTCACAAATCGCAGACATGGCACATTCGCACAGGACTAAGAACTCAGACATTCTCTGTAATTATTCCGAATTACCGGGGGTCCATAGGTAATAAAAGTCCCGTCCGAATCGGGCTTATGATGAAGGATGGAAGTATTCTGCTCTGTTCTAGAATGATTGAGTTGGGTAGCAGGGGCAAACACTGCCTGAATGCCTGCTTTTTTGGGTAGGGTTGTGTTTGGGCATTCTTCAATTTCCTAACACCTTCACATTCACCTCCATGGTGCGGTTTCCAAGAGACAGGTGGTACAGGTGAGGTGGGGGTTGAACAATGCCTGGATTCTTCTTTGAATGTTTTTTTTGTCTGTCAACAAAGTGATTTTATCCAAGTCGGATGTCTTCAGGACTGCCACCAGCCCCCCCATGTTTTTGCACAAAGGACAAAGGTATTGCTCACACGACACAAGCACAGATGACTCAATAGGACTGTTGCAGATGTTTTGGGGATATGAAAAACCCTTACTCTGCTGAAACAAGACTGCTCATGTTCAACTTGAAAAAGAACCGTACATGCCTTTCGCCCACCCCCAAACCCTGCCTCAAGAACAAGAGTTGTGAGGAAATATTTTGTGTATTGGGTGCCAAAACAAAGATAAGATAGACAGCAAGCCAGCAAAGTTTTGCCAATACGTGTCCAACAAGACCCAAGTCCCAAATCCTCAGTTTGTATTTCAACACGCGTATGGATTTTCAGACGACTCGTCAGCCTCACACTCAATTTGTTCAACTAATGTTACCACAGGAACCTTAAAACAACAAGAGACCCATAATGTCTATAGCATGTGCGTATGAGTGAGGACAAATACGGTATACGTGAGTGTACTGTATGTGTGATGGCAATTTTTCAGTTCAGGACACAAACATATGTGTGTGCGTGTGTGTGTTCGTGGTGATATGTCAGCAGTGTTGGACTAAGCAGATGGTTAGTAAAAGACTAAAGCAGCACTAGATTTATAGAGAAAGCCGCCCGTGACGCTGATCAGCTTGCCTCGAGGCCATGCTCTGCTTCGCATCTGATGGCGTAGGGTTGGACGGCTGCCAGGAGTACTTGGGCTACAAAAGTGCCTTCAGGGACTGTCTTTTACTGGAAGGGGCTCTTGAGATGTTTTTGCCATACTTGAATTGACAATGGAATAGAATAATGCTGTGATGGAATTTCGTCTATAGAATACCAGCAGTTCCACTCAAGCCAGTCAATCACTCTGTCAACAGGGTTCTGCCCCACTTGGCTAGTGGGGAGCGATGGCCTCTTTGACATACAATTGAGGATGAATGGGGGTGGTGGTCGCGGAGGGGGGTTGGGTAGGGGGGTAGGGTATATTTATCATTGTGGTATTAGGTCTGGCATTCCAGAAAAACGCTTCAGTATCTGTTTTAACGGTGCCTATAGGCACTAGCCAGGCTGCGCCCTCCTAGTGACGCAACACCTTCGTTGGCGCGAATCTCGATTGCAAGTCTATGACAATCAGGCAATATAGGCACTACTTTCCTTGAAGGGACCTCCTCTAACATGTTTTTCATTTCACGCTTTCATCTAAAGTGCTGGCAGCCCCACTCAGTCACTCAGTCAGTCACTTTGACAACCCCTCTGTCACTCACTGTGTCAGCTGGCTTCTGCCCCTTTTGGCTCGCGGGGCAGTAATGCAAATGCCTCTCTTTGGTACACAATGGATGGAGAAAGAATAGGGGAAGTCATGTATCACTGGGATGCTATTCCCAAAAACCATGTTTAGTATCTTGTGCATGGTATGTTCAGAGAAAGTGATAAACCTGCCAGGATGAGAGCAGTGCATCTGTGATAGTTCTCATTTATTCGGGTAATGTATTCCAAAAGACGCAAGTAATTAACAACTGGGCTGGCACCCAAACTTTTCTTAATTCAGGGTACCCTCAAATGCTAGCAGCGCAGTACGGCTATTCTGGAAACTCCTCTAGTCATACGAAATGTCGACTATTTGTCAACACGCCGTGCCCAACGGTAGGACACTGGGTTACTACACTGGCAACCGGGATCCGATTCCGGCCCAGATCATTTGCTGATCTTCCCCCATCTCTCTCTCTAACTCTCTTCCTGCGCCTCTCATACTGTTCTATCAAAATACAGGTAAAAATGCCCCTAAAATATATTTTATCCCCCCCCCCCCAAAAAAAAAAAAAGTCCAGCAGAGTCTTCCGCAGAGTTTGACCTTGAATGCCCTTTGACACCTAGTCCTGGGGGTCAGGTTCTGCTTGTTTACCTCATGCCACCGTCCATCATGTGAGGGTTATTGGGGCAGCTTGATTGGCCCGTAGGAACAGCAACAGCACGTTTGTTGTCAACGCGGGCTTGTCACACAAAGACTGTGGGTGACAGGGGGACTAGGGGAGAATGTGGGGGCGGTGGGGTGTCTATTTTAACGCCTCCTCTCACGGCCAATTGAGCATCCATAATGGACAGCTAAAAGGGGTTGCGAAACCAAAACAAAACAAAACAAACAGAACACTGACTTGATGTTCTCCTTTGACTCAAGTCAGGGACGCCAGTTTGTAACGGCAGTTTATTGGTTGGCTATCTTTTGAATTATTCATTTGAATGTTGCCAGAGAAGTGTGGCTATTAGTGTGACTCTTTGCTCTCTGTGAATCACTTTTCTTTTTTTCCATAATGTTAATGTTGGTTTAAATTTAAAGGTGTGGTGTGGATGTTTTATTTAGTCCTTTTGGGTGGTGTGAATGGGTCTTTTGTTCAGCAGGTAATTGGGCCATTTTGCTTAAGCCGACCTCAGCAGCAGCCCACCTGACCTCAGTCCACCTCCAAAACAACTGATTTCATTTAGCTAAGACCAGGTAGATCTGTCAGAGAGAGAGAGAGCACGAGTGAGAGAGTCAGAGAGAGAGTTATAAGACTGAGTGGTTGTGTGTGGTTCAATACGCAAACGTCATACCACAAGAAAGAACATGGCTGGCTAAAATAACTTTTGCTGCTAATCTGTTATGCTAGATTATTAATTAGAGTAAACCAAAGCATGTTTTCTATAAAAACAGCCCTTGGTACACCCACGTGTATAAATAGCAGCGGTTGCCGTTGAGGGAATGCTGGCCTTCTTTTTTATTTTATTTAATGTATTTATATATTTTATTCATTTCCTTCATCTCAAACTGCGGTTAGTTTGAAGGATGTCAGAACCAAAAGCTCAGGGTGGATGTGCAGCTATGGGATGATCTTGAATGGGAAGCCTGCTCAGTCTGACTGACTTACACACACTCACACTCACACACTCAATGTTGGACTCTGTGGACTTCAGAACTTGATGAATCCTCTTTACTCTTTACTCATCATTCGCCGTGACCGATTTAGCTCCTATACTTTAACTCCTCCTTCATATTTTTTGTGACCGATTTCAGGGAGCTTTCTGAATGGATCACTTTTGCTCTTGCCGTTTGCTTCTCATCCTTCTCATGTTATCTGGGGCTCTCCGACATTCTCAATTGGCAGGGTTTGATCCTAGCCGAAAAGGTTCCCTTTAAACAACAGCCTTCTGATTCTTCTTTATGATAGGACTGTAAAACCATGATGCTCTTCTATTTGTAGTTTTCCTGCCCTCTCAGAATGGATTTACCAGGCTGTGTGAGTCTGTATGAGTATGGCCATAGCTTAACTTTCCTTAAATATAAGGATCTTTTTGGTAAAGTGAATCCACAAGGCTCTTCTAGGTTTACTCCTGTCTCAGATTGGACCTACCTGGCTAAGTCTTTATGAGTATGACCAGAGACTATGAGGAGACGGAAAACTTAAGAAAGCGTCCATAGGAATGAATGGGGGCAATTTGTTACGCCAATATAGCATGTGATTGCACAAATCCCAACTGTTGAGCAACAAGAGCCAATTGCTTGCTGAGCTGCGCTGTCATTTATCCAATCATCTCGCCACCTCGGCGCGTAAGCTTTTACGACTGTTCAAACCCAATCGTTTAAAGACGCCCCTGGTCATAATAATCTGAAATTGCAACCCTGAGGCGTAGCCAAGATGGCTTGGGGGAATGGGGGAATGAAAGAATGACTTTCGGGAAGGGACTTTGGTATGACTGAGTAACTTTAGGTCAATATACAGCAAGAGCTTTCCCATCTTTTTGATGTTCTATTAGTAGTTTTACTGCAAACTCTGAGGCAGGGCTGGACTGGGAATCTGGCATACTCTGGCATACAAGGCATTTTCCCTGTGGGCCAATCGTCCTCAGGGGCCGATGCCTTTTTTCCTTCTTTTGAAAAAATGTCCCTTAGACCAGCCCCCAATTTTGATGGTGCGGCCCATCAGTGCGTCCTTATTACACACTGAGAACTGAGCCAATCATATTAGTAGTCTGGGGGTGGGTGTGAGGGGATGATCTACGCCAAAAAAAGCCTGGGCCGGTTTGTGGTCCCAGTCCAGCCCTGCTCTGAGGTGAAGACGGCGTATGGCCAGAGTTGAACTGAACCGAGTGGCCCTCACTGCCCCTGCACGGCGCTGCACAGCAAAACACCACACCGCTCATTGGAAAATAATCACCCCTTTGATTCGCAGAGTGTAGCCCCAGGCTAATCTGTAACCGCCGCCTTGATTATACCTTAGATACCTTTTGAAAATGTCCCGCAACGCGACTTGGGCGGACGTGTACGTGTGTGTTTTCGTCGTTTTAGCCTCGGGTTCAAATTGCAGTGCAAGGAAATGTCTAGGTAAGCAACTGTTGAGGCAGTAACAGCTGGGGTTGTTTTTACAGGATGGTGGGGTGGTGCTGTGTGTGTGTGCGTGTGTTTGTGTCTGTGCGTGTGTGTGTGCGTGCATGTCTGTGTGAAGGGGGTGGGGGGGTTCAGTGTGTATACAGCAACTCCTAGTTTCACCATCCATCCAGCTAGCCGGCAGCGCAGCCCCACCAAATTCAACCTCATTTGCTTCAGAGGGCGACTGACCACTATGTGACATGGTTTATAAACGAAAGATCACTTCTGACATCGCCCTGAAAACACAAACATGAGGGGGAGCGATGTGGGATGTCATACACACACACGTATGTGCGTTTGTGTGTGTGTGTACGCATGTGCATGTGTGCGTGTGGACGCTGTGAGATGCTGTGCAGACTGTGGCTGCCAATGGAGTGCTGTGTATGCTAAATTGAGTTGGCATTTGAGGTTGGGGTTAGAGTTGGGTATGTACAATGTAAGTACACAATTTCACTTGTTGATACATGTGCACTACATAAGAAACCCACGAAATGGTTGCCATCGCATGTATTGTTTGGAATATTCTGTTGTGTTGTGTGGCATGCCAAAGTTACAAAAAAGTTTTCTGTACTGGGAATGATGAGAAGACGATATTGTGACATCTTCATTTACCTTTTCTACCATGCTGCATGGCACAGTACTACGAGTTTAAAGGTTTTAAATATATTATTTCACACTGGTCCTATAAAATAATGTGAGCTATATCTACCACAGACAGACTGTAACCAGAGACCCTGATGCAGTAAGGTACAGCTAGCACCAGCTGGGTGGGTTATCCAGTTGGAGTCTGTGGCTACAGCTAGCACCAGCTGGGTGGGTTATCCAGTTGGAGTCTGTGGCTTGGACACAGCCTGCAATCAGGATGTACATTTCTGGGTTTATCTCAGAGAAAAGACCGAAATGACAGTGAAAGGCGGGGTCAAGTCATTGTGATGTGTGACACACACACACACACACACACACACACACACACACACACACACACACACACACACACACACACACACACACACACACACACACACACCGACAGACCCTGAAACCCTGTGGCCGTGATTTTCCGCCTCTTTTCTCGTCTGACGTCTCCAGGCTGAGCTGTTGGAGACAGGAGGTGGGTGGTACCTGCCCTCTGGACCTGTGAGGACCCTTCTCCTCTTGACCACCCGAGACTCAAGTCAGGTCAAGACTGTTTTATTTGTACACTATAGAAAGGAGGAGTTATCACTCGATAAGACGTTCTTGAAATAAGCCAAAGGTTATTTGTGGAACCCCTCAGTTGCCACTGTTGAAGACACAATACAATTTTTCAAGGAATGTTGGGGTTAAACATAAATTATACATCAATGTATAAGGGAGGTGTATTACCTTGATCTGATTGTTGGAGGGAGGTTGTTAACCCCCCTAGTCCCCTCATATGTGGAAATGACACCGCTGTCTAGACCAGTGTTTCTCAACAGGAGTGCCTGCGGGCCCCCCTCAGGGGTGCCGCGGAAACGTGGCTGATAAATAAATTATGTAATATAATACATATTTGTCTAAATTGATAAGTTAATGCTAGTCAGTTGAATCTTTCATCTGCCATTTACGCACAATAAAGTAAATATAGGTCGGCCCAGTCAGCTGCAACTTTGAACGTAGGTCATGTGACTTCTCTCCAAATGTGTTCCTTTTCTAAGCTTTTGTGGTATGGTATGCGATGCCATGTTACGGCTTGTTGGTTTGGGGTGCCTTGAAATTTTTCATGAATTGAAAGGGTGCCTCGCCTAAAAAAAGGTTGAGAAACACTGGTCTAGACCACCTGACATGCTCTCCTCTCTAGACCCTTCTCCTCCTGACCACCCAGACAACCTTACCTGAGGCTCTCGTTACGACCCTCATGAAGTCAACGTTGTGTGCTCAGCCTTTGTCTTCCACTTCCGGTCCTAATAGCCAAGGGGAAGGTGTCACTTTGCACCCAGTGGTGTGTCTGTGTTTAACGGTCAGCCCACCTCGTGCTGTCTGTTGTGTCGCAGAGACTTGGCTATGCGGTTGATGTTCTCTTCATCAGAAGGAAAACATGTCTTGGCTGTGGGGTGTTTATGGTTTCATCTCAAGATTGAAAATAAAAATACCACAGCAGATGTGATCACAGCAGCAACAATCAGCAATCAGCGTTGGATGAGTGAGTACACTTTTTCTACTCAGAAAGACAAATGCCCACGTCAGGAGAGACTAGCAGCTACCTCTCAGAAGATATTGGTGTAAACATTAGTACTGATCAAGGTGGTAAACTTTAGTACTGATGCACATGTTTTTTCATTCAGTAGTTTACTGGAATAGCAACTGGTCTTCTTCTTGGGGCATAAAAACACATTTAGTTCCTCAATTTGTTTGAACTCAAACAGCGCATACATATGACAGTCAAACAGCACATACATATGTGACAAAAATCGTTTATCTCTGTTTCTAGAAAAAAAAACAGCTATAGATAAACTAACCCTCACTTAGCTTGGGGTAACTTCGGACCCAAGATTCCTACAAAGAAGTGGCTTTCACCTCTGTAAAGCTGAGATTCTGTGGCAGTTCAAACATTTTGAATTGTCTATTACAGGCACTGCACCGCCAAAATTCCAAACACAGCATGGCATTCAATGTGTTAATTAAATACCTATCATTCTTCATCTTTCTTCAAGTGTTTTGCTTTTTTCCCCAAAGCACATTGAATGACAACTGAGTGTGATCATGTGCAATATAAATTCTTTTGATTGATGTTGCCTCCATCAGCAGAACATAAACACAGTTTGGTCTTTGTCTTATTTTGGGAAGTATTCTTTTCCTCAGTTTGATGTTACAGGTAAACTCATTTCTAAGAAAGAGCATTTAGTGACCTTGTGTGCAATATATCGAATTTATATCATGATATCACTATTGCTGTCAAACAATATCAAATTTCATAATATCAATTTGAAACAACATTTTTGTAATTTGTCTATACTGCCAAATGTAGGCTACGCATACATTCCCCTCCACTTGAGCCATTGCAAGCGCAGAGCAGACTTGCTTCCCAACACTCATGCAGAACACCACTGTTAGGGCTTTCAGGCCGACCAGAACGGAGCCGGTGTCTGTGCCCGCACCAGTTACGTTCGGCACTGAAGTGCTTGTCTGCAAACCGCTTTTGTTCATACCGGGCTCTGAACTTTTTCCGCACGTGACTGTTACCCAGATGATCCTGCTGACGGCCACGCTGTCGTCACGGTTCGCAGAGAAAAACCTAGTATTTTGCGGTTCGCATTGCGAACCAACTTTCCGGTTCGCGAATGCAAATATATGTGGCGTGAACACGACGGCCGGTTCGCGATTAGGTGCGGGAACGGGCTCCAGCACGGTTCTCAGTCGGCCTGAACGCGCTATGTGTGTCTCTCTATGGCCCTCCACTCACGCTGCTGAAGGGAGGGAAGATTGTGAATTGTTTAGCACTATTATTTATCTTTTAAAAGAAATATCGTCTGAAAAAATTGTGATATCAATATTGACTGAAATAATCGTGATATTGATTTTTCACATAATCGAGCAGCCCTAGTTGAATTGAACAGGAGGAAATAAATAAATGAAACATGGCAATATAACATGGTGAGTTCCTGGGTCCTCTCTATTCAAGTTTGCGTCTTGCTTGTTCATATTGAGGACACCATTTTGCACTTAAGCATTTCCCAGAAAGCACTGCAGTATTAAAACATTGCAAAGAGATGTAAATAATGCACACCAAAATCAGAACAAACTGACTCGACAATCCCACATTATGAAGATTTCACATAGCTGTTCGACTACGTCGCTACATTGGGCAGGATGTCAGACGACCGTCTGTGTCTCTGTGTGTGTGTGCGTGTGTGTGTGGAATAGTGCCAATAGGTGAAAGATGAGCAGTGGTTCAATTAGATGTAGGATTATAGCAGTTAAGATTATCCCACAAGCGGGGGCAGCATGGTGTGTGTGTAGTGTGTGTGTACCCGTGTATGTGTGTGGAGGGGATTAAAACATACATACACACTCTCTCTCTCTCTCTCTCTCTCTCTCTCTCTCTCTCTCTCTCTCTCTCTCTCTCTCTCTCTCTCTCTCTCTCTCTCTCTGACGCACACACGCACACACACACACATCCAAAGCCCAGTCAATCAAAGTGACCTCGGAGAGGAGAGGCTTCAGTCTTCCTGTCTCCAGTGTACTGTGTAGGCAGCCTGGCAGGCAGAGGAGACTCCGAGACTCTGAGCTCATCATACGCTGCTGTAGGGATGAGGGCTTCCCAAAGGGGACCACACACACACACACACACACACACACACACACACACACACACACACACACACACACACACACACACACACACACACACACACACACCCTGACATGCACTCTGTGTCCTGAAATCCAGACGGTCCTTCCTGCTGTTCTGGCCCATTTCAGTTCACACTGGGGTTTTTTGTACAGGATTTTGAGCCAAAACTGACCCAATATTTGGCCGATAGCGATTCACTAATTTACTTTAATCCATTTCTTTTTTTTGTCTTTGGGTGTAGAACTAGCCTTTATGTGTTGTGAGCCCCTGTGAGATTCCCTGAGAGTTTCCACAATAAACCGTCAAAACACCTTATTAAAAACTGAAGAGGGGAGGAAAAGGAGGAGGAGAAAAACGGCATTATGCTTGGGAATTAGCGGTTTTAAATATCTGAAATTCCTCACTTTTTACCTCATTCATTCCCCCTGTAAAAATGCCTTCAACCCCCCCAACTCTGGAGAGTGGAGCCGCAGCTGCTGAGACTTTATGTAATGAATGCATTGGAAGGCGACCAAGCATAATGCCATCCAGTGCCAGCAAGCTCAGCTCAGCTCCGCTCCGCTCTCCCTGTTGTCAGCCAACTGGGGTGCATTTCTCGAAACCATAGTTGCTAACAACAACATTAGCTACTTTGCTATTTGCAATGCAATTTCCCATTGGCAACTACCCAAGTTGCTAACTGGCTAACAACTATGTTTTCAAAAAATGTACTCCTGGTCCGGGCTCTTTCTGCGATTGCCTTAAAGCATGGTTATCATTCGTAATTTCACGGCATTGCTGTCGTATCAGAGTGGCTGCCTGCCTATTAGTGCTCATCATCACTCATCCGCTCTCTTCTGTGCCTTATCAACTTTGAAACATTTCTTTGTGGGAATTTCACAGTGGTGTTTTATTTATATCTAAAGATCTGGAGGAGAACTTTTGTCAATGTTAAGAAAATCCACCCAATAAAAATTAAAGTTGCAAAAAAAAGAAGAAACATTTCTTTGTTATGGCTTTGGTTCTTTGTTCTTTGTTCTTGTTCTTTGACGCAACCCCATTCCCAAGGCACAATCGGAAATTTTGTCTTATCAAACTTTGTCATTGGAATGACCCAAGTCACAGGATCCCCCTCTCCTGTGAGCGTGTGTGTGCGTATGCTGTTTTCCTGTTTGCTGCAATATGTCTCCTCTCTCTCTCTCTCTTTCTCTCTCTCTCTCTCTCTCTCTCTCTCTCTCTCTCTCTCTCTCTCTCTCTCTCTCTCTCTCTCTCTCTCTCTCTCTCTCTCTCTCTCTGCAGTGTCTTGGCTGTCCTTGGATAATTGGGTAACTGGAGAAGAGTAAACTAGGGGGTTTTGGGAGAGGGGGCGGGGGGTGTTGGGGTTTCATGCAAGCTCCCCTGAAGTCTTCTGCAGTGGTATCAGCGAGTGAGTGAGTGAGAGAAATTGGCTATTCCTATTTCCCTGAGAGCCACTCTCAGAAGACAGGAACCACAAACTTTTCAGGGAAGAATCAATATACACACAGACTACTTTATTAGGTACACCTTGCTAGAACAGGTCGGACCCCCTTTGCCTGCAGAACAGCCTTAACTGCCTGCAGCAATGCTCAATTTGTACTAAGGGGCGAAAGTGTGCCCAGTGTGTGAAAGGGGTGGGCAATATGGCAAAAATGTCATATCACGGTTTTAAACATGAAATCTCATTTTTTTTTTTTATCATGATCTTCCATCCAAAAAATAAAAACAACAAAAAACAACTGTCATATACTTCCAAGTTGTAATTTGCAGTCCATAAAATGTTAACACACTGACACTGTCATAAAGTGTACAATTGGAATACAATAATGTAAAGAATAAAGTGAAGACAACAACACACGTGAAAAAACATCACTCTGATATGTATAGTAAACATCCTCACTGCAAGACGATCTATACGATTTCTCCACTTTGACAGATTCGAGACGATCTTGTACTCGATAACACGATTCACAATTCAATGTCGTCATATCACCCACCCCTATCTGAAAGTATCCCCAAGACCATAACACCACCAGCCATAACCCCACCCTACCTTTCGAGTCTTGCAGCAGAAATTCAGACCAATCAGCAGCCCTGCAGTTTCTGAAATAGTCGTGCCAGCCAGCAACAACCATGCTGATGCTCGGTTTGAACTGCAGTAGATCGTCTTCACCATGTCTACCGCCGTGTGATTGGCTGTGACAGGTGTGCCTATTAAAGTGGCTGGTAAGTGTAGAGGAAGGCTGTAACAGGACAACTCTTACCCAGTGAAGTGAAGTGAGATAGGGCATCACCCTTTCTGTTGCTGTGACGGTTTGGGGGTCAATGGCGTTTTTTGGGCTCAGGCGTCAGGTGATACAACGATATGTAATGTAAATTAATTAGCAATTGATAATTAATGCACTGCAATGAAGATGCTTCTTAGATAATCCACCAAATATAATAAAATCATAATTCAATCCATACAACATTGGCATTAGCTGTCGGTGCACCACATGTGCTACTACTAAAACATAATTTGGCCCTTGTACCAATGTACATTCTATTTGTGGCGGTACTGTCCACACTACTTTGCCCCTCGAGGTTCGAACCTACAACCTCCCAAACACAGCAACAGTTTGGCATGGAGCACAAGTATGAAACCACTGATCTTAAGGTCTAGTCTGATAGTGCAGGGCCTTTGTATATGGAGGAGGCTTCGGGAGAAGTTAACTAACTAAACCAGGGGTGTCAAACTTGTTTTAGTCCAGGGGTCACATACAGACAATTTGACCAGTAACGTAATAACAAATTTCTTCTTCAAAATGGGAATCACATCGTTGTCAATCATCTCGAAGTGGATGACTGGATATATCAGTAGCATTGGCTGTAAATGGCCAACAACAAAATTGCTCTTAAGTATATAAAACCTGCAGAAACTGGGGCTGGATTGAACCATCTGGTGGGCGGCATCTGGCCCCCGGGACTTACCGCACAAATACACCGGCCGTGACCTGAGTGAGGCGAGCGACGGAAGTAATTGACCTTTGTATCGAGTCGCGCGACGAAAGCGATCCGGGCGACTAAAGGTGATTCACGCTATGAGAGCGACAGTTTGTAGTGGAGCTCCGGTGAATATTATGCAAATTAGATATGACTCAGTTCGTCGACAGCCGCCAAAACCAATGGGAATCTTGAATGCTTGCATTCTGCTTTTAAAGGGGTCTACCACTATTTTGGGGATTAATACAGTTAAAATAGTTGGCTGGGGTTTATAAAAGTGGTAAAGTGTCTTATTTTTCATGTTAAGTTTTGTCTTGCTTTAAGACAAGTCAAAAGAGGGAGTATGTAGCTACCGGTAAGCTAGTGAAAGTCAATGGATCACTGAAGCATGTAGCATGCTACACGGATGCATTGACTTTCACTAGCTTAGCGACATGCTCCCTCTTTCAACTTGTCTTAAAGCAAGACAACGGCTTACATGAAAAATAAGACACTTTACCACCTTTATAAACCCTGGCCAACATGTTTAACTGTATTAAGCCCCAAAATAGTGGCATACCCCTATAATAGACATACTTGTGAATAATTTCACATATCACTTTAACAATTTCACTGTATTACCTTATCAAATTGACCTGAAAGAACACACAGGAAACAGAGGTAGCATTTAAAATCTGCGAGCAGATTTTATTGTTTAACGGCCTGAGTAGTTATTGCGTGGAGACATGAAGTCTTCCACTCAATAAGTCCTGAAGTAAGTACAGAAAACAATCCTATTTAAACATCCCCCAACCCCACAGTCCATGGTGTGTGCGTCTTCTGCGCATGTGGGGTCCCGCATGGCAAGATGCACTGTCCATTGTCTTGTTGTCCAGCGTATGCACTTTCATATTTCGTTGTTCAGCAGCCTTGTGACCACACAAATTAGATGCACATGTCTCCAATATTGAGGGTCCCGTTGCCCATTACAGAAAAGCTGACACACAAGAATATGTCACTAGGACTTCCCCAGCTAGACCATAAGAATAGAATGAGAACATAATATAGGAATAGTAAAAGGTTAAGATGAGGTTATAAATTCATAATAACATGTAGGCTATAAATGCAGTGAATCTTTTCACAATACTCCAGTCGCTTCAATCGCTCTTGCTGCACAGAAGCGATTCTCTATATCGCCTCAATCTCATCGCGGCCGGTCTATTCGCCCGGTTATGTTTGACACCCCTGGACTAAACGTTCTACTGCAGAACTCTGAGTTCCTGGTTGCCTGAGGAAACACACAGTCCATATCATGTCAAGACCCTTCTAACAGTCATTGGTTTGTAATATCAAAGCTGCCAGTACCCTTTGGTGCCATTTTTTTTCATAGCGCTGAATGTTCGAAATCTTGAAAACCCCTTTGGTATCAATTGTGATTTCCTCGGCACGAGCTTATTACACATGCACACGCACGCACAAGCATGGACAGGTGGGAAAACTAGCATGCGCTGACAAAACGTGACTGTGGGCGCGTGCAATTGTGCCGTGTGTGTGTGTGTGTCTGTGTGATTGTGAGGCAGTGCCGCATTAGCGTTAGTCGTGCTGTGCTAAGTCCGCAGGACATCTGGCGGCTGGCTCTGTCGAGGGATCAGCTTTGTCGGCTGTCAATCATTTGTCATGATTCCGTGAGTGATATGCGGTACGTGTCAACTGGGAATGTCACCGGTGTCACCCACACCATGACCTTCCCCTTCCCTCCCCCTCCCACAATCATACGCACGCACGCACGCACGCACGCACGCACGCACGCACGCACGCACGCACGCACAGAGTCAGGCTGTACAGAAATGTAATTGAAAGGATCAGCTGGCCAGATCATCTGTCAGGACATACACACACACACACACACACACACACACACACACACACACACACACACACACTCACACGTACACAGGTCATCCTCATACCGTGACACACATGCACATCGTTCTTCCTAATCTGTGAATGATGTGACGTAGGACTGCAATGGTGACACCCCTATCATTCACCCACAAAATTAGAGGAATGTCCGCCCTCTCTGGCATCCTGTGGGCCGGCGTTGGCACGTGCCTGGTCTTGCAGAGTGACGCGTGGCAGATCTGAGTCTCTTTGGTCTCTTTGGTAATGCCTGTCATCAGTACAGGCTGCTGTCATTAGTGTAGTGCTCTGATGGCCAGTGTAGTGTTTGTAGTGTAGTGTGGTGTTGTCTCCAATGCAGTGCAGTGGATGTTGTCTAATGCCGTGTCTGCTGTTTACTGTCTGTTGTTTAGTGCAGCACATTGTCTATTATTTAGTGTCTGTTGTCTAGTGCCGTAACTGTCGTCTAGACAGAGCAGTGTGTGTTCTGCATGTCCTCTCTCTCTCTCTCTCTCTCTCTCTCTCTCTCTCTCTCTCACGCACAAACACACAAACGCACACAATCTCTCTCTCTCTCTCTCTCTCTCTCTCTCTCTCTCTCTCTCTCTCTCTCTCTCTCTCTCTCTCTCTCTCGCTCGCTCTCTCACTCTCTCTCTCACTCTCTCTTGCTCGCTCTCCCTCTCTCTCTCTCTCTCACACACACACACACACACTCATACACAACTGTGTCCAGTGCAGTGTGTGTTGACTGTCTGCACCCAGCGCACTGTCTCCTAATCCAGCATGCTCTCACTGACCTGCCCTGCTCCCCTCCCTCCTCTCTCTCTCGCCACTATTTGCAGGCCAATCGGTGCTACTAGGGTTTGCTTGTAGTTCACTCTAGCCTGTTCGCAGTGTTGCCAGATTGGGCGCTTACTCGCCCAATTGGGCTGCATGTAAAACGGGCAAAAAGAAGGGCATTTGGGCGGGTTTTTCCTCATGGTTATGGCCTTAGATATCAATGGAATAGAATAGGCGGGTTTGGAGCATATTTTGGGCTGGAAATCATCAGTCTCATCTGGCAACCCAGGCTACTAGGGTTTGAAGTCCAGTTTAGTCTAGCCTGCTTGCTTCACTCGATGCTGTGCCACACTTGCAGACTTATCTAGTCTAGTCTACGTGTCCTCTAACTCCACTATGCTTTGTCTAGTGTAGTCTTGTTGTCTAGTATAGTGTCTGACAGCTGCACTCAGTGCGCTGACCTATTCTCCCGTTTAGCATGCTCTCACTGACCTGCCCCCTGTGTCTCCAAAGCATCGTTGTTAACCAGTTACCGACTACCAGTTTCCAAGGGAAATTGCATTGCAACCAAGCAAGTTGCTAACTTAGTTAGTGGTTAGCAATGATGTTGTCGAGAAACGCACCCCTGTGTCTCTCTCTCTGTCTCTCATCCTCTCTCGCACACCACTGCTGGCAAGTGCTTTGTCTCATCTGCAGTTCGCTGGTCAGCTCTGTTTTGATGTGCCTTGCTCTGCTGTGCAGTGCATTTCTCTGTTCTGCCCTGTTCTATGGGCTGTGCTCTCTACATTGGCATTTTCTGCTTCACTGTGCACTGCACTGTTATGCTGTATTCACCTCTGCTTTGCTCTGCTGTGGTGTGCTATGGTGTGCTGTGCAGGGCCTTGCTTTACCATCATTAGTTTTTCCCTGCTGTGCTGTGCTGTGCTGCACAGGAACCAAAAGGCTTTTTTCCACATAAAAGCCGGCTGTGCCGTGCCGTGTCGTGTCAAGCTGAGTGGTGCTGTTAAACCAGCCCGGTTTGTGTTGCCATTGCAAACAGTGTTACCCGGAGTATGGTTGGAGTTACGTTTTTGGCGTTGTCACTTAGCATTACTTTACGTACCAGTTGACTCTCTCACACTCACACACACACACACACACACACACACACACACACACACACACACACACACACACTCACACACACACACACACACACACACACACACACACCATCCTTTTTTCTTTTTAAAGACAGTCTGTCATCATAAGTCAGTCTGCTCTGATGGCGTTCATATGGTCGGAATTAATTCAGACTGACAGTGCATGTTGGCATTATGCAATTGAGAGGTGCAGATACAGAGAGGCATTTTCTCCTGCTAAGATGAACCAGTGTTGCTTCTCATCTTCTCATCCGCCAACAGCGTCATGTTTACCTTGTTTGTTGAGTTGGTTTATTTGATGACTCAAAGTAGGCTAATTGAAACTTTTTGATGAAAGGGCTCAGAATCTAATGTTTTGGTTTTTGTCAATAATATGTGAAGACCTGACAATTGTATATGACCTTGGCTTTTA